>NC_089765.1:41599409-41766909 GCF_040412425.1 Macrobrachium rosenbergii | reverse complement strand
ATAATAATAATAATAAAATGTCACAACAAATACATAATCTCTAGTGCTCCAAACTATTTAAACCGGCTACAAGGTATCAAAGAGTATTCTCTTGACATGACATTTCCAGATCACTTTCTGTGTTTTTCGTGCACCTTTTGAACATCAGATTAATTAAAATAATAATGGAAAATCCATCAGAATTACTGCTCACGTTTGTTATTCGAAAGGGCGTGCGTCACTTTTGGTATTTGGCTTGTGTATTTCAGAGTGAAAATCACGCCAGGGTTATGTACGTTGCGTGAAAGAACGGTTTTGTTTATAGAATTTGTATTGCTATGTGTGCACCAAAAGAAATTTTTACTCTCTCTCTCTCTCTCTCTCTCTCTCTCTCTCTCTCTCTCTCTCTCTCTCTCTCTCTCTCTCATAATTTGTTATAAGTCAGCAAAGATCTTTTGTGAAGATATCCAAAAAGACCAAGGACATGTTAAACCCTGTTAAATCTCTCTCTCTCTCTCTCATATTTTGTAAGTCAGCAAAGATCTCTGTAGAGATATCCAAAAAGACATTGTTAACCAAGAACGTGTTAAATAAACCCTTTAAAATTTCTCTCTCTCTCTCTCTCTCTCTCTCTCTCTCTCTCTCTCTCTCTCTCTCTCTCTCTCTCTCTCTCTCTCTCTCTCTCTCAGAATACTCTAATCAGCACTCAGTAGAGTATATGGTTCCACAAGGAAAATTTCATACAAAGAAAGTCAGCAGATCATTCATAGAATTTATACTACAGTTACCAACACCAAATTGAAGCAACGTAGAGAAAAACAAACGACAAGGACAGTGACTTAAGAGTACTTATAAGTGCCTCTTCCTTCTTCACAGGCGGCATACAACAGACTTGCCATAATGTGTTCCCTTATGCAATGTATTATGTCGGAGCGTAACGTAATCATTACCGAAGAAGTCTTATGAATGAAACGGGACCGAGTACGAACGCGTAGTAAGGTCTCTACGGTCCCCAAAAGGTGGTAACAAGTACTCTATAACATTTTCAGCGTTCTAAAACATTTTCAATGTCAAGTTACATGAAGAACTGGCGAATGTTGTTTTTTATCTTTCTTTGTGAACGCTTAGAACAAATTGCAGTCGAAGCATTTGATACCTTACAAAAATTCCATATACTAAAACACTGACAAACTGTAACATTCCCTAAAAAAGATAATGTAATTATGTGCCATGGAATTGCAATTGGTTTTGGTAGGGTAAGATTCATGATAAAGCGTGGCGACAAAGCTGGTGCAGGGCTGAGGATCTACTCATGTACGGAATTTCATGAAATTATAAAACAGTAGCACAGAAAGTAAGAGAAATAAATAAAAAGTGAAGTGTAATGTGTGAACTACCAATCGAAATTAGATGCGAATGTGGTCCTCTTTCTTTGGGCATGCAAGCACATTCCGATATACATACTTATTTCTACACAAACACACACACACATAAATGTATATGTGTGTGTGTTTGTGTATGTGTGTTATTAAACGTGGGTACTCCACTCTTGTGCAGAGGTCAAACAGGGCAAGAAGCAGATGCTTGGGTATTTTTCTGACCCAGCGCAGTCCGAACACTACTGGGCACTTCGGGTGCAAATTCAGCTTTGTCAACCTTCTCGAAGGCCCTAGGTTACAACGCACTTGGAACGGAAGTAAAGTCAGCATGGAAACTTCCAGAAGCCTTATCCGTTTACCGATCCAGATTGTAGGGAGTGTATGTTCGTTTGTTCAAATGGGAGTGGCCGATAAGGCAAGTCCGAGATCTTTTGTGAAATATGGGGCATTATTGTTGTTCGAGCCGATTATCATAGAAGGTGAAAAGATAAGTTCCCAATTACCTGTTGAAAAGGTAAACTTAATACAATTGTGAACATTCAGTGCCTCGCCGTGTATTTTATTATTTCGTAATGCCTGTGGTTTTTCTTATTATTTATGCATTTTCTTTGTTGGGTTTTAATGTTAGGGGAAATATACCGCATTGTCTCATATTAGACTAATATAAAAATGTTTCTTTGATTGACCAATGTTACTGGGATAAACCATGCAGGTGTGCAAATAGCATAGACAGTGGTCGGGGTGACTGTTTTAGACATCTGTCTTTATTGAGTTTGACTAATGGAGTTGATGTTAATATGGGACTCATGGTATCAATGTGGGGGAAAGTTATTTTGGTTTCTCTTTTATTATCACTTATGTTTTAGTGACGTTGTAGGTGGGGTTTAATAACCTGCTATTTGCTAATTTTTTCACTTAACCAATCTCATGTTGGGTTTATGAAATAGTCTATTTTTGTATCCCAGTATTGATTTAAACATACCTGTTTAGATGTACAGTAGGATTGTATTAGAGCTTTAGAAAGAGAGAGTGAATGCGAGAGAGACCTGTACGACTTTTGCAAGGTAAGGGAAAACAAGGTTGTATGAATGTTTCTTTCATATAACAGAAATTGGTGGGCAGCTATGTAGGAGCTAATGGACGGTGTCACGAATGCATGCCGAAGAGAGAGTATGATTGTAATAGGCGTTTAGGAGGTAGGGTGTTGTCTGTAAGAGATGCATGCAGGTGGTACGCCGGAAAAAGAGGAAAACTAATTGCATTGGCACTTTTTTGTCGTGAAGGCA
Organism: Macrobrachium rosenbergii; assembly: GCF_040412425.1. Lineage (NCBI taxonomy): Eukaryota > Metazoa > Arthropoda > Malacostraca > Decapoda > Palaemonidae > Macrobrachium > Macrobrachium rosenbergii. The sequence continues at coordinate 41,764,265 of NC_089765.1, read as the reverse complement.
ACACACAGAGTTGGGTGTCTGAGCGTGGCAACTCAAGTCTTTCTTAACGCAGGCATTTGCTAAGGGTGGTGTTGTCAAGTGTTGAGTATTTTACGGCAGTTTGTGACATAGGTGTAAAGTAAACTTTTGTGTATTTTTTTGTGAAAGTGCAGGTGTAATTTCGTGAATTTTGGGAAGGCTGCAGAGGCACTGGGGCTGGTAATAGAAGGAGACAAAGTAGTTTCATTTGTTTATTTTTTGTTTTGGTTGGTTTCTTAACTTGTGATTGATCAAGATTTTCTTTCCTTTCTCTTTCTGTTTTCTTATAGAGTTTGTTTTTGTTTTACTTTTTTTATTTGAAATATGCACTTCTTGTGTATGTGTGCGTGTATGGAGTCTGGGTGATTGTGGAATTCCTGGAGAAAGATTAGTTTAGGTGTGGCATCCGCTTGTATATAAGACAGTGCGATCTCGTTGCTCACTCAGCAGGTTCTTGCATGGAGACTGAGGAGTCAAGTGTCGAAGGGTGAATTTTGTTTCTGTGATTTGTTTTCTCTCTTTCCTTGGAGGATGACTTGGGGATTTAACCTTGAATACCAGATGTCCTTACGATCAGCTGTTTGACTGGGTCACTGGAGCGTGTATGAGAGAAGGGATTTACTCCTGCGGAGTTTGTGAATAATTACAGTTAAGGGGATATCAGCATTTTGATTTTGTGAATGTATTTGAGGTCAGGTACAATTTTGCTGAAGGTTCATAAGAGATCTATTTTTACTAATAAGGGACAAAGTAAAGCCACAGAAATGTTGGGTGATGAGTCAGAAGATAAGAAGACTTTGGTCCATAAGATCACCACCTTTGCCTCTCCAATCCAGTCTTTTCTGGGCTTGGTGAATGGAGTTTTGAGAGCCTGTTGAAATTTTTATTGAGCCTGTTCAAAACCTTTTGAATACGAAGAAAATCACAGGTGCAACAGAAGCATTTAATGAGGCTAAAGGTTTTCTTGCTCTAGACGTGAGAGATATTGGAAAACGCTGCCATAGCTTTGGATTTAAGAAATTCCGGCCTTGGGATGACCTGAAAACTTTTCTAAGAACTGAGTATGGGGTGGAAGAGTGCGGTGACTTGGTTCGGGATATGAGCGCATTCTATAGGATCAGGAAGGGACAGAATTCTATGGTAGAATATAGCTCTCAGTTTTTTTATGCAGCTTCGGACTTAGTGGAGAAATTGAGAGGTTTGAGCTGGGTATTTGGTAATTTTATATCATTAGAGAACTTTCAGAAGTTGTTGCATTTTTCCTGGCTTCTAAATGACGTCTCTAATGTAGTAGTAAGTAGTTTTGATAGTCGGGCAGAGCCTACATCCGATGAAGCATTGATTTTGCCCAAACTCAAAAGCACATGTCGAAATGCCTGACGGTAGATGGCACATTTTTCAATGGGATGCCGAAAACCACGATGAGTGTTCATAGGAACTTTTCATAAGGAGGTTCAGGTTTTGCTTCTAGTGGTTTTTGTGCTAAAGTGGAGAGTGATAGGAAATCTATGAACCAAACGCCACAGTTTTGTTGTTTTAATTGCAATAAGCCGAGGCATATGAAGAAGTTTTGCCAAGTTAAGTACTTTGCTGGATGCAAAAGTGCAGAACATTCTTGGCGGCTTTGTCCGTCACTCAAAAGAAGTAATGTTTGGCCAGTAACTCAGAATTTTGGTGGTAGCTATAGGAAAGCTCCTGAGGAGGGATATCCAAGGAAGTCTAGAAATAGACAGACTTTTTGCAGGGCAGAACAGCCAAAAGGGAAAGGTTAATTTCTCCTGTCATATAGGGCTTTTGGGAGATATAGGGGAACCGAATCCTGTGGTGAAGGTAGCTGTAAGTGGGTCTAATACTTTGATTTTTATAGATACTGGGACGTCAGTCAGTTTAGTGGACTATACTTTTTGTCAATCGATGTTTTCCCAGTTTCGGTTGAGGCGTTCAGAGGGGAAGGTGTGTGGTGTCCAAGCTCATAGACTGGACGTTGTAGGAGGGGTGGATATTTGTTTTTTGCTGGGGAATGGGGAACCAGTTAATAAGGGAACCAGTTTGGTGTTGAGAGGTGTTCACTTGGGTAATAAGGTTTCACTGGGGCATCCAGCATGTACTAGGATTGGTATGTCTATATACCCTAGTAAAGGAGTTATAACAGTTGATGAAACTGGGGGTTTTATCCTGTATGTGGGTATTGAGGAAATGGAGGGGAATATTGCCTGACTCACACATTGGCGATTCAAGACTGCGCACGTCATAATGGTCGAAAATTTGCTCATTACGACTCCATTACGATACAATTACGACCAAATTGCCATCAGTCGTAACTGAATTGCCAAGTTTGTTGGTGTACACCAAGTGATGGCTGATCCACAACACCACCCAACACATACACAGTCGAGTCACAACAACTGTCATTTGTCACCATGTCATTGCACGAGACACAACACTGGCGCAATGGCACTGCCATTTGATTACGCAAGTCGTAACTTGCAATGGCGACATGTGGCATCCAGTACGACGTACGCCATGTACTTGTCAACCCCACGTCATGCGCCGAGTGGGTTGTGCAGTGGTAACATGACTCACGTACGTACTTGACCATAAAAGGCAGCATCTCAGACGAGAGGTCAACAGTCTCACAAGCAACCCCTACGTGACCTCTGCTGCTATCCTTGCGGTGCCCTTTGTTGGATTATCTCCATCAGGATGCCAAAAACCCTTCAGATGAGGAAGAAGACAATGAAGATTGTGCCCTACAAGGATGCCCCTCTTCAGGATATTCCTTCTACCTCTGCAGCAGCCATCCAGTTCCATTTTTCTTTGTCCTTTTCTGCTTCTTCTGCTGACTGTGACCCACATCTGCAGGCCCTTCATCAAGCCGCCGAAGAATCGTCTCCGTCAATGTCAGTGGCCCCAACTGACCACGAGGAGGAAGTGAACCGTGTGACTTTGGCTACTCGGGATGAGGCCAAGGTCCTGTCCAAGGATGACGTCTTTGGTAACGACGAGTACATGTCTACGATGGATGCAGAGAGGGCCACAGAAACGTAGGAACAAAACTCCCTTTCTGTGTGACAGGGGCCCTTACTGAATTCAAGCAGGTGGCAAAGAAGACACGACTCCTGGCAGAGAAGGCCAAGACCCTCGACCTGCCTTTGACAGGACCCCAGCTGAGCACCTGGTTGAAGTTCATCAGAACCAGGTATGGGCAGCTGACGAAGTGCAAGAGTGGTGAGGGACCTGACAGAGAGGCAAAAGTGGATTCTGGTGACATTTAGCTCCTTCAGGAAACACTGTCCATCAGAAGAAGCCGGAGACCCTTGGATTGAGAGAGGTAAGTCAGAAAATTGTTCTGCCCTGTAATGGTTTCATACGGTAAAATTGTTTGTTCATTATTAAATATATAATATACTTTTTCATGTTTCATATATGCTGTTTCCAAAATAATTATTCCATTTTCCTTTTTCTTTCCCTACAGTCTGCTGCTGCTGCCGCTGCCCTTCCTGAGGACCCTGCTGAACTTGTGGCTGCTGGTGGAGATGATGACAAGGTCATGATCATCCCTGCCATCGAGAAAAAGAGGCCCAAGAAAAAAAAAGTTTGACCACGAACATCAGCAAAGCGAAGGCTTCATCCTTGAGAAGGTAAATATTTTATTATTTTCAATCTTGAAACAAAACATTACATTTAGAAACATGTTGGTTAACATTTGTAAAATATTTTATTTTCTTAACTTTAAACTATGTAGATTTTTTTATTGTCTGTGATTTGTTTCTAGTTTTCATATCTTCAGTGAAATATATATTACCATTCTATAATGACTAATATTTTTTCTTTTCTTTTTTAGGTGACTGAAAACGCCAAAACAGCCAAGCAGGCACTTTTGGATTGGAGAGTCCAATCCAAAAGAGGCCTACTGGAATCTCCACCTAAAGAAGGTTGCGAAGGGTTGCACAGAGATTGACCCAGTCTTCTATCCATACCTGCAGACGGAGATCGGGTTTCTGGTGCAGAAACTGCAGAAGCCGACGAAAGAAGGGAGACTGAAAGTGAGTTTTGATCTGTTCCCAAGCACCAGATAGACGTTTCTGGAAATGGAATAAGATTCGTCAACCAGATCTTTCCTGCCTCAGCCTCTTTCACCTATGCCTTCAACATCCTTCGGGCAACTGGACCAAATTTACCAGGTGACAGGGCAGCAACTATGTATAGCCAGGGTCAGCTCATGTCTCCTTGGACAGGCACTCTTCCTGATTGTGGGTCCTTCACACCCATACATTTTATGCCACCGTTGCCTTTGATAAATCTACATAATGCCAGCCTCCTCCCCACTGACGGTTTCCTAGAGTCCATAATATCCACTATTACAAGTGACACTTCGACGATGTCTCCTACTTCAAGTGCCATGATGATGGCGGCTCCTAGTACTTCTCAACCTTAAAATGTATTTTTGTTCCCTGGTTTTTTCTTTTTGTTATTGTTACCACAATAATAAAAAGAAAAAAAGTTCTTTTTGTAACTTTTCTCTAATAATTAAGACAATGCTACTGTAAATTCTTGTAGCTTTTCTATATGCTACTTTAAATTCTTCTTGTAACTGTTCTGAAGAGATATATATATATATATATATATATATATATATATATATATATATATATATATATATATATATATATATATATATAAATTTTTATTTCCACATTACTTTTACTAATTTTCAGTGTCATTTTGTCTTTACCTTATCTTATGAAATATTTCTACATAATGAATCCAGTTTAATAACCTTGAAAATACTGGAGATGGTTTGTAGTTGAGAAATTGTTAAAAAATTACTGTGTTCAACACTTCAGTTGTTGAAGTAATGTAAAGATATTGTTATAGAAAATAACATTCAGTTATTGGTGCTTTTAGGAAAATTTAGTACATACACAATATGAAAATTTTCCACAATTTATTATACTATAAAAATACACACACACACACACACACACACACACATATATATATATATATATATATATATATATAGTATAATAAATTGTGGAAAATTTTCATATTGTGTATGTACTAAATTTTCCTAAAAGCACCAATAACTGAATGTTATTTTCTATAACAATACTTTTACATTACTTCAACAATTGAAGTGTTGAACACAGTAATTTTTTTAACAATTTCCTCAACTACAAACCATCTCCAGTATTTTCAAGGTTATTAAACTGGATTCATTATGTATGAAATATTTCATAAGGTAAGGTAAAGACAAAATGACACTGAAAATTAGTAAAAAGTAATGTGGAAATAAAAATTCTCAGTATTTTTGAAATATTTTCAGAATTTCAGATAAAGAAAAAACAACACAGGAAAACTAGTAATAAGTAAAATATATGTTTAAAAGATTCTCAGTATTGTTGATATACTGTGAGAACTTCAGACATGGATAAAAATGACACTGAATACAAGTAAAAATAAAAATATATATTGTAATAATATCAGTATTTTGGAATTTAAAATTTTATTTACGAAATTTACATAGTTTTTAAACATGATTTTCTTTTATACACATAAGTCAGTCAGCTGATAACCAAATAAATTTTACTAGAATATTCTGAAGTAAGAGATGAAAAGGCATTTTCTATTTTTAGTAAACTATACATTGGATTCAAGATTCTCATTATTGTTGATATACTTTGAGAACTCCAGATATAGATAAAAATGACACTGAATTCAACTAACAATAAAAATATATATGCTCTTAATATCAATATATTTGAATTTTAACTTTTATTCAGGAAATTTACATAGTTTGTAAACAAGATTTTCTCGTATACAAATAAGTCCGTCAGCTGTTAATGCAATCAAATACAATTTATTAGAGTATTCTGAAAAAAGAAATGAATAGGCATTTTCTATTGTTTCTTATATCATTGATTCCTGTCAATGAACGGACCCTGCAGGGGAGTTTACATATTCACGCAGGCAGTCACGTTGAGCCTTCCCAGTCATGGTTGATGTCTGCCGGTTTGGGGGAGTCAGGCTTGGTAAAATTAGTTCAGACCTCCAGGTTCCAGGCTCATGTGTCACTGAGTCCTCCTGATCTCCCTCACTCCTGGCATGAGGGCATCTCGTCAAAATTAAGTTGTTCAACACATAAACGGCCAACACTACCGACTCGATACGATCGTGATGAAGATGTACGGGCACATGAAACACTGAATCTGTGGGAGACAAATGGAAAATATTAATTTAGCTATTAGATGTATACGAAAGTTATTTCATATTAAATACATATTTCAACAAGCAGACCAGATAAAGACAGTAGTAATTTTGAACAATATCTACCTGATTGCTAGGATCCCAAAGGCATTCTACACTGTGCGTCTTGCCCTGCTTAGTCGACAGTTGTAGATGCATTCAGGTTTTGTCAGGCTTCGTGCAGGGCATGGTTTCATCAGATACTTTTTAAGAGCTAAGGCAGCATCTCCAATGAAGAAATAGTCGACGGGGGTTTATCTTCAGTTTCATTTGGCAACCTTTCAGGGGCAGGCTTCATGTCAATCCAGCATTTTGCCGAGCTGTGTCATGGCAAAGACACCACCATCAGACTCGGACCCTATGGCACTTAAATCCATGTACAGGAATTTGTACTCAGCGTCAACAATTCCTAGTAGAATGACAGAGTAAAACTTCTTATAATTAAAATAATGAGTTCCTCCAGAGGCTGGGTTCTGGATGCAGATGTGTTTCCTGTCTATTGCTCAAAGGGTCTGTGGGAAATTCCATCGTTACTCGCAGGCTACCTCCTTCCATTGCTGACATTTGCTTTTTTTTTTTTTTTTTTTTTTTTTTTTTTGCGGCCCAAGGACCGCAACTGATGCCGATGATCACCAAAACCAGCCATTACAAAGTGCTTGGTCTTGAATCGCCGCTGTGTGAGTCAGGCATATATCTGTAAATGGAAATAAGGGGGAAATTATGGGAGATCATCGATCACAGGGAAATAGTGACCCTAATGATGAGGGAAAGAGAATATATATAGGTGTCTTGTTGGAGGATATTATTTTAGAACCAGGTATGATTGGTCTGGTGAAAGTTAAAGTGAGTGGTTTGGGGTAAATAAACAGGTGTGTGTGTGTGTGTGTGTGGTGGAAGGTAGTGAGAAACTTGAAGGTGTGGTGATTACAGTTTCAGTAAATAAGGTATCAAATAAAGGAGTGACATGGTTGGAATTGTTGAACTACAATAACTCAGTTAGGAATTATCATAGGAACATGTATGTTCTAGATCTAGAAGAAAGGAATCAGTGACATTCATAGGGGAGGAAAATGGATTAGAAGTTGAGATTTATAGGAGTCATTTGGGTGAGGCAGATTATAAAGAATACATAGAGGGGGTTATAGTCTGGAAGTAGGACCCCATAAATTTACCTAACCGGGACATTGTGAGATGTAGTTTTTTTATCTTCATATTATCTTACTATAGGGTCCAAGTTTTCATACCCAGGTGGGTGTGGCCATCTTATCCTTGGGCAATTTAAGATATTCAAGATGGCACCCAAGCTGGCTGCCAAAAACTTGCATTATTACAATCTTCAATCCATCATCTTAATTTTTTTCTTAATTCCAAATTGTATGCTTATTATACTGAAGGATATACTTTGCAACATTTTATATAAATTATGACTTAAACGCATAATTCTTAAGGTGGTAAAAAATAATAAAAACACAAAAATATGTTCTCAAAAATACAAAATTATATATTATGTGCTGGAATCACCATCCCCGTCATCATCAGAGTCATTTAGTTCACTGTTCCAACACTCATCACCTCCACAACACACTAAGAAGACTGAACACACAGTGCCAGTACCACGGCATCCATATCTTTGTGTACTGCAAGGCATTCCTCCATGACAAGAACACCTTATAAGTTTGAGTAGTTCCTCTGAAGCCAGCCTAACACCTTGAGGAACAGTAACAGGAAACAGACAGTCATCTGCTTTATGCCATTCAAAGTCTGTGGGATCTAGATATGGAGGTTGTGATTGTAGAGCATTCTTCCAGATTGCAACTTGCAAGTGAGCTCATGCAACATTTTCTCGAAATGCTTCTGTTTTTGGCAGCAATGTTTGTAACTTAGGTGCACTTGCAGTGCTACGGCTAACTTTTGATGCCCAGACTTTGTGTCGCGCTTCTGTCATAGTTTTACACCCAAACTGGTTGTAGCAGGCCAACATGAATGCTGTACACTGTGGAATAACATCAGGCATGTTTTTGTCAGTGTTTCCAAGATAGCTCAGTGGATATTGTCCTGATCTTAGGATATTCAGTACAGTAGTTTTCCCAATTCCATGGTAGGACCTGACGGTGTCACATCCTGAAAGTCCATGAGCTGGTAACAAATCTGACAGAGACGCACCATGTCTTTGCACTACAGCTTAGATGTCAATACACAATCTACCTTGCACTGGTGAGATCATATAAATCTTCCTAGGGATTTCTTTTTTTAAGGCAGAAATGTACAAGTAACACAAAAATGTCTGTGTCATCTGCTACAACAAATGAACATTGAGGCTGAATAAGAGCTAGCTGCTGTACTAAGATAGTATCAGCCTCTTCTTGCAAAGTCTCCATATCATGATGAACAGTGGATTTACCCATGAACAACTCTATAGGTGTGGGAAGCTTTTCTGTCACCACAAGTCTATGCTCTTGAAACTGATCTTTGTGATCCACCAGGTCCTCACAGATGAGATCAATCAACTGCATTTTATTCTTGGTCACTGTTAGAAGCACTTTTTGAGGTGGAAGCTGTGTGCTGGAATGTAAGGAGTAGACTCGACTAGTACCCTTGGCTCTTTGGCTCCGTGTTGACTCCTTGATACTGTTTGGAATGTACCTGCAATAATATATAACCATATCTAAAACCATACAAAATGCATTATAGTATAGATGATGAACTTGTAAATGTCGTTAATAGGAATTATCACCCTATATACTTATTTCAGTGAAGTATTACATTAGTTATCGAAGTACCTTGTTTATCAGTCATGTTATTTCACTTTATTAACATATCTCCCTTTAATTAGATGCAATACAACTTACTTTAAGCAATTCTTTATCAGTCATGACATTTATTGATTTACTCTCTAGAAAGACATTTTATAATAATGATATAACATATTACCTGTCAAAGGCAAGGTAAACATCACACGATTTCAAGTGCCTGTGAATGTGTCTTCTGAAAGCATCTAAGAAGTCTTGCACCATACTTCCAGGGTGCCCTGGCCATGGTACCACCCACAGGATAGGCCATCCATCAAGGAATTTTGCTTCAACGTGGCTTTCTACATTTCTGGCTGACACTTCAACTTTTAGAGAATTCTTCAAAGTAGCTTTAGTCATAGCTACCCTTAGCATGCCAGACTTATCAAAGATTGAAGTTGGATGCGGTGCTAGTTCATGGCTTAGAAGAACTGAAGTATTCAGGGCTCTGGGACTTGATTGTAAGCCCATAGCTCGGGCATATATTGTTTCTGTATCACAAATTTCAGTGTCCTCAATCTTCATCTGTTTCTTTCTGACGGCCATGGTTGTCACGTTTTTGGAGAGAGGCTTGTGAAATGACATAGGCCATTCGCTTTCATGCTTTTGCATTTCACGTTTACCTATGTCTTCTGATTTGTCCACATTGATTTGAGGGTCATTTAGCACATATCCAGTGACTATATTAACAAGGCCTTCGTCAGGTTGTTGATCTGGGTCCAATGGGTGGATAGCTTGTTCAACTTTCTGTCTGACTGAATTTCTGTCTTTCTGATCAGGCCTGTATCCTTCCACACATATGTTCCTTGGGACACATTTGAGTTGGCACTTCGTCTTCTCTCATACCATCTAGATCAGTAACTAGGCTGTTGCAAATATGAAGACTGTAGGCCCAGGTTTTCAGACTTTCAGGTTTCAATGTCAACCCAATGATACCTGACCGGCCATGTCCATAGCACATGTATGTTGTTTCAATGGCCATATCTCCAAACACCATTGGAGATGCCAGATATATGGTGCATGGTATGTTGACCTTTCAAGAAACTCTTTCTGACATCATCAGGCATAGCCTCCATACTTCGCAGATAATACAAGCCATATCTTGCATAATTCTGATGGCCAGTAGCAAAGAACAATGGCATCATTTCATTCATGGCTTGCATATGTAGTGGCCAGTCATTTTCTCGCTCACCCCTGATAAACTTCATCATTGTCATAACTGGTTTTATCATGCAGTCAACCCATAATCTGGCAGTTCGGCTCTTGTTAGAAAGTTCTTCTAGCACTGCAATGAGTCCGTCCATGGTTTCTATCTGGTAGGATGCAAATACAGAATGGAGAAGCTCTTCTGTGAGAATTCTAACTGCCCGTACATTGCCAGGAAACTTTTTTCCTGTCAACATTATCTTCACTCCACCAAATGGGTCAGTGAGAAGTTCCAGCAATCCAAAGTTATCCATGGGAGTACCAATACATCCAACATAATTCATCAGGATGTGCATTCCTCCAAGTCGTAATTAGACATTGCTGAAAGTCACTGGATCATTCCACTGAATATGAAGGGCAACTTTGTATAACTGCTGGTCAGCAGTCAAGACAACACACTTCTGCCCAGTTGCTAAAGATACTTGTTGTGCTTTTAATAAGCATGTAGTCATTGTGCTTGTATCAGCTGGAGGATGGTCAATTAGTGGGAGATACACTAGCCTTGTTTTTGGTTGTATTGAGTGCCCTTGTTCGTGGGCCACTCTTGTGATACAGCCACTGCACTCTGGGAATTTTTCCTGATTCATCACATCATGGAAAAATGTGAAGTCTAAAGACGGTGCTCTTACATCAAATACTTCTTGAAGTTTTTTCATATCTGGAGTCCAATGTGATATTGGCACTTGTGGCATTTCAGGTTTTGATCCCACATGGACATATTCAAAAAGGTCATCATCATCATTGTGTTGAACAGGCTCTGACATTTCATGTTTGGCAATTCTTTTAATTGTAGCTGGTTCAGGAAGTATAGTGCCTCCAAATTGGGTGACAATCATTGCTAAAGAGTGAGTTGAAAGTTTCCCATTAGCATGTGAGATATCTGCATCGAAATTGTCTGCTAGCCCATTTTTAGATATAGTTTTTTCTCTTCATACAATAAAAGATGTAATAATATATACACACACACACACACACACACACACACACACACACACACATATATATATATATATATATATATATATATATATATATATATATATATATATATATATATATATATATATATATATATATATATATATATATTATAATATATATATGTATATTTGGTATATTAATAACAAAAAACAGTTATGCTAGTTGAAATGAACATCTCTTGTATTTTTCTAGCTGTGGCCGCCATCTTGGCTGCCATCTTGATTATTTAAATTTGCCCAAGGGCGTGATGACCACACCCCACCTGGATTCAATAGTCTGAACTATGGAGATACTCAATATGAAGAGAAAAAAACTATATCCAAAAATGTCCGGGTTGGCCCCAGTGGCTTCCGGACTATTAGGTGAGGTGTTAGCTGAATATTCAGACGTTATTGCTCAGAAAGGAGATAAATTGAGGCTAACAGATGTGTGTTAGAGTATCAGGTGCTGTTAGAGGAAGGGACGAGGCCCATTTATGTCCATCATGTAGGATACCTTTCAAAGTTAAGGAGCAGGTGGAGCAAGAAGTTAATAAGTAGGAGGAGGAAGTTATACTTAGGCCTAGCTCATCACCATTTAATTTTCCGTTGTTGGCGGTACCTAAGAAGGATGGTTCAGTCTGTGTGTGTGTGGATGTTGGGAAATTGAATGAGAAGACCATTCCAGATAGGTATCTGGTGGCGTGTTTGCCGGATTTGTTTCTGGAGATTGGAGGTAGGAATATCTATTCATTAATTGATCTTATGCAAGGATTTTTGCAGGTGCCATTGAGGGAGGAGAATAGAAAAATGACAGCTTTCTCGATACTGAAGGGACATTATGAATTTATAAGAATGCCTTTTGGTTTATCAGGTAGTCCTATGACATTTAAGAGGCTAGTGAATACAGTCTTGCATGGGATGTTGGGGAAAGATGTGTTTGTGTATATGGATGACATTTTGATTGCTATGGATTCCATAGAGGAACATTTAGAAGTGCTTAGGGAAATCCTTAGGAGGCTTATAGTCTGTTCAACATTCTAAGATCACTAGGATGGGGCTGGGAAAAGAATACAGCGTTGCCAGATCTATTCATCCTTTTAAATCTCACCCTCGAGGTTAATCCTTTGTTTATGGCTTTACCTGAGTTCTGTCATTTACTGTACTTCGTTTTCTAAAGAAACAACGGGTAATTTGTGGTTGTTCTTAATGATTTTCCATTTTTTGTGTACTTTTTGGAAATGATAATCATAGTTATTATAATAATACCATAATGTGTTTAACGCATTCACACTCTTAAAATTTGTGTGGGTGGTTCGGCAGGAATGGCTTTTCAAGCCATTTGATTATTGTCCATATTCCTTATTAGCATTTGTTTATGGTTACATGACTATTTTTTCAGTGCCTCTGCAGGTTAAATAAGCTACTTATCATTTAGGAGAGAAAAATAAATTACCATTAATTACAGGGCACCCTTGTTTCTTTAATATGAAATACTTTAAAATGAATTACCATTAATTACAGGGCACCCTTGTTTCTTTAATATGAAATACTTTAAAATGTTATAGGCCTAAACAATTTACTTGACCTTGGAGTAAAAATGTTGGCTGCTGTGGGGAGATTTGATCCGCTTTGGCTCTCCCTTGGGCTGTCAATACTGTCCAGTGACTGGCTGCTTGAGGTGACCACCGTTGTTATTGTTTTAGATCTAGCTGGCCATATAAATGCTCTCGCTGACTACGTGTCAGGAAAATTGATGTTTGGCAGTGACGGCCAAAAATTATGCCATGTCTCTTTGTTTTTATGAAGATAAATTAGGCTTCTACTGTAAATAAGTGAAGCCTAATATGTTTCAGTGTTATCTTTAAATGAATAACATTTCTTCGTTAAATTTCACTTGAACAAGCTCTAACAGGGCAAAACTTTTAATCATAATAACTAGACATTTGATACCTCTGTATTCTTTTATTGGCCCCACCCCTGCGATATTAGAATGTTAAACAGACTATAGAATGGAAGGTCTAAAGGTTAAACCAACCAAGTGTGATTTCTTGAAGAGGCAGATTGTATGTTTAGGACATGTCATTTTGAAAGAACGGGTCTGAGTGAATGACGAGAAGGTCAGAGCGATTGTGGATTTTCCTACACCCAAGTCAAAAAAACAGGTCCGCTTACTCATGGGGATGGCGGGGTTTTTCTGTAGGTTTGTGAGAGGTTTTTCTATGTTATCAGCACCTTTGACGGATGTACTGAGGGATGACATACAGTTTTCACGGGGTGAGGCTCAGCAGGCAGCCTTTCAGAAAGTTAAAGAGGCTGTGATGAGTCCTCCAGTTTTGGGGTTCATGGACTTTTCAGTACCATTCAAATTAGTGACGGATGCCAGTCAAGAGGGGGTAGGTGCTTGTTTAATGCCGAAATTTGAGGGTAAATTGCATCCAATAGCTTTTTATAGCAGAAAGTTCGAGACACTAGGGAGTAATGAACTGTTAATGAGACAGTGGACAAAGAGGTGTTTGCTATGCTATGGTGTCTAGTTTAGTGCATTTTAAGATGTTACTTATCAGGAATAAGGAGGAAGTTCTTAAGGATCATAAGCCACTGCTGGATCTTTTTAATAAGCCTGATCTTTCTCCTAAGAGAGGTACGTGGTTTTTTATAATAAGGGATGTTGATGCTAAGCTTAGGTACATTGAGGGTAAACATAGTGTGGTGGGGGTGCTGTGAGTAGGAATTTTGTGGATACGGTGGAGAGCATGTGTGTACTGTAACTGGCGAGTGTGTGGATTGGGATATTAGTTTGGTATAGAAGAAACAGGATGAAGATGGGGTATTAGCAGACGCAAAGGCATTTCTTAGAGGTGAATTTGTGAGAAAGGGTTATAGAATACCTTATTCAGGTCGGGAGTTAGAGGGTAATTTGTTGGTGAGGAGAATTAAGTTGAGGAGTAGTGAGGATAAGGGTGATACGACACAGATCGTGGTGCCAAAAGAATTAATTCCAGTGGTTTTGGATATAGTACATTGTAAATTTGGTAGTCCACATTTCGGTATTGAGAAGACGTACCAGAGAGTGCGCGATAGGTTTTTCTGGAGAAACATGTTTTCTTTAGTGGAGACTTTTGTGAAGGGGTGTTCTGTGTGTAATTCGTGTAAACTGGTGAGGGTTACATTGTGTAAACTGGGGTCTTTTCCTGTTCCTAGTAGGCCGTTTGAGAGGGTTGGTTCACATGGATCTTAGGACGAACTTTTATGAATCAGGGTTTTGATAAGCACTTGTTGGTGATTGTAGATGAATTAATGAGGTTCGTGGAGATTTTTCCGTTAAAGAATAATACAGTAGATGAGGTTGCTGTGACATTTTTTAATGGATATACAGGTATTTGCTGATATGGGGTCCCGGAGATACTTATCACTGATAATGGGGGAGAATTTGTGAATAGAATGCTAGAGTGTCTTGCAGAAGTTATGGGGATTCAGAAAGTAAATATTCTTGCGTACAGGCCAAAAGCTAGTAGGTTGTCTGAGCGAGCCTAGAGGAAAGTGCTTGAAGCTCTTAAAGAGTGACAGTGGGTGGTAATGATAAGAATTGGGATAAGTATATAGATGAGGTGAGACATAGCATAAATACGATGGTTAGTGGCACCATTGGTGTGTTGCCTGTTGAAGCATTATTTGGTTATGCAGTTCGGAATGCATTTGATTTGTTGTCCATACCTTCACGCTGTGACAGTATAGTTAAATCATCGATTGCTACAGCTGAAGAGAGACATACACGACTTAGTAGTAATTTGGAGTCAAAGACTCGAGAAATGGTCGCACGAAGCAATGCGAAAATGGATGCAGTAAGAGTTGCAGTTGGGGATAAGGTATTTTTGAAGATTAATGTCAGAATGCAGAGTTTGGAAAGATATATGTATGTATGTATATGTATATATATATATATATATATATATATATATATATATATATATATATATATATATATATATATATATATGTGTGTGTGTGTGTGTGTGTGTGTGTGTATGTGTGTGTGTGTAATTGACTGAATGCTGAGTTTGGAAAGATATATATATATATGTGTGTGTGTGTGTGTGTGTGCGTGCGTGCACACATAATTGACTGAATGCAGAGTTTGGAAAGATAATTAAGAACGTTAGGCTGAAGAAATTATACTGTCCGAAATTTTGTTTACAAGAATCAAAATCGACAAGGGAGATAGTATGTGTATACATACCATTTGTTGCAAAAGAAAGAGCACGAGTATGTGGTCTAATTTCTGTATACGTTTGAGGGAATTATTCCAGTAGTTTAAGACCTGACTCTAAAAATGTAGGCTTAAGATTATTTGTTTTTTAACTAGCAATGAAACTTAAAGCAGACAAAAATTGTAAACCCTTTGTAAATAGATTCTGATATGCATATATTAAGTACAATAGTTGATTAAAACCTTCTATTATATAGTTACGGATTCATGGCAATAATGTTGAAGGAGGAAAGGCAAGATGGAATTTTTCTTCTTTTTTTCTTGCCACGTGAAGCCTTACTACATGATACATGACGAGCTATTCAATACCTTGGTTTTGTCCTGGCTTACATAAAAAACATAAAAAACAGAGGAAAGTAGGACGGAAAAATCATGTATGTCTACACACGTGCACGTGTTTGCAGCAAGAGAGGCTTGTTCATAAAAATGAGAAAAAAAAATAAAGGGAAGGAAATTTCTGGTAAGATAAATGAAAATATTTGTCGAATAATTTACTCTTGCTTGAGTGCATATCAAGTACGAGACATATATTGGTATATATTACATATATATGTGTTTGTTTGCTGCCCATAACCATAGCTAAAATAGAACGTGACAAACAAACATATAGCTATGACTCAGACGTGATCGAATTTTTCCCAGGATGGACTAATTCCCAATAAAGTCGACGGGGAAGAACATCCTCGTGTTTATTCTGCTCATTCTTGTAGGAGAGAAACAAAAATAAAAATGTAAGACATTTACCCATTCACGTGCTATTAGAGAGAGAGAGAGAGAGAGAGAGAGTTTATGAGGTTTAACATATTCAAGGTCGCCATCCAGCTACTTGCTTTCTAGGATTATGACCGTACCCAACTGTTGACCTGACCTGTCTTGACCCAACCCAGATAATCTTCTTAACGCTAGGGGAATCTGGTGGTGGATTAGGGCGAGGCTGTCAGAGGCATTTAAGGTGTGTCGTGAAACAGATAACGTCCCTAAGAGACAAGGGTCATTTGGTCATTCGCTTCCTTCTACAGGCTTTTCTCCCCATTCACGTGCATTATGTGTTGTGCTGATTTCCTCCCGATTCCTCTTTCTTTTCCCACCTGGGAGGCACCACCTTCTTTGCAGCATCCCAGTGTTTGTCTTATATTCTTGTCATCTGTTTCCTTTGTCTCTTCCCACCTGGCTGTCCAACTTCTTCGACCTGACCTTCCTCCAGTTTTCACTTCCCACTTCAGCCTCGGGCGAGCCAAATAACATTCTGGAACTGACGCAGTGGAATTTGTAAACTGCTTGATAATAAAGAGATACAACAGTTTTCCCTTTTAACCGGTAATCAATCTGCCTACTGGCAAACCAGCACTTACGGACAACCCAGAAAACTAAGAGCCCACTCTGGCGTGAAGCAACAACAAAAATTCGTTTAAATAAGCTGTAAATATCGTTCGTTTTAGATTAAGCCAGCCTTGTGCTGGCGCACGGGCTCTTGCTCTAGAGCAGCCCATAACTGGAAATATCACGGTGGTGGATATTTTATTCAGGTATCATCTTTAATTGATTTTGAAACAAAGCGATTATTTCAATTCCTTTTTCACCTATTTCTACAACTGATAAAGGTGATATTTTACTGTCAGGTCAAGAGCTCTTTTATTCAAAATGCTATGTATTTTTTCATAAAGTACAGCACACTTAACTGAACATTTCTTCCAATATTAATTCACATCCTTGTAATTATTTATGCTGTTGATGTTTTCATCGGTTTACTTCCCGAAATATTCAGACGTCATTGGATTTAGTCTTGACTTTTGTTATTTATGTATGCTGTCTGTGACAATTCATGGTTGAATACATTTCCCTGTGAAAGGGGAAAAAGTTGTGAATTGTTAGTATTGCTCATCGTTGTGTGCGCTTTAAGGCATGTAACCTGCTGACAATATTGAAGTTATAAAAGCTTTTATTATATGTTTTTAGATTTTCAGTACGTTTCACGTTGTCGACAGTAAACTTGAATACGTTGGAATTTGTTTTTCGTTGTCATGTAAATATACATTGCTGTGACTCACACATTCACATCTTATCGTGTTTACATACAGTCATCCCGAGGTAAGGGTTTCACCAGTATAGGATATCTCAAGTCAATAAGTGAAAGATTAGGGATGTTCTGTAAACACTGAATTTGATCTTCCTTGCCTTTTCTGGAAATTTCATCCTTTTGAATCAGTGCATAATGAAAACTCATCTTTGAAGGACAGGCTCGCGAACGAACTTACTAGATATGAATAAAACGAACGTGAATTTCCGGGTTCGTGACTTTGAGAGTGCATTTCTAGGCACTTGGGCACCTATAGCCTCACCAGGGAGCCAGTTGAACACGTGGTCTGAGAAAACACGTGGGCAGTCTTAATACGCTTAATCGGGATACTTAATCTTGGGAGATTTGAGTGATAGATAGACAGATATAGCCTCGCCCTCTCCTTCATACGACTCTGGTATATGGCTGCTCGAGTTATCAAATGCCAAAGTTGTTTTCCTAAATGCCCAACCCTTTGCTCCCATGGGGGAGATAAAATTCTGAGAAGCTGCTTGTTGTAGAAAGTTAATATTTTGGCCGTTGGTTTGACTGAGATACCATCTGCCACCTTTTTATTCGTTTTATATTTTTATTGGGATATGATTTACAAACAAATCCCCTGGGACGTGAAAACAAAATACAAATTACACAGAGCTGAAGTCCACATCTAGATACAGTTTCAGCTATCCTTTGAATATCATTGAAAAAAGCCCATATCTCATACAGTATGAAAACTGCGCTTATTTTTCTAAAATGAAACCAGTATCAATTATCTGTAGTTGCGTACGTGCCTTCCGTGTAATACAAATTTTATACACCCCAAATGTCTTGAATGTTCTTCGGTGCTGAATATTTACCATTACTGTTAAATATTCTCCGGTAAGCAAATGCTGAAAATAGAAGCTGTTATTAAGTACTGTATATTAATAAGTCACCAGCGAGGTACGGCCGAGAAGCCCAGACTACAGACAACACCTATACCTACACTTTTTATGTTCATTATGTTTCACAGTAATAAAAGCATATACTGTTTATGCATGTGTGTGTGTGTGTGTGTGTGTAATTTCACAACGCATTAATGTGTGAATACAAGCATATATATACAATTCATATGTGCGTACACACAAGTAGTGCTTGCATTTCAACAAGGAGCTGCAGTAACACCAAATGAGAAAGCACTTTCACGGCATTGTCTCAGAGTTGCATTTCGCAAGAATTCACGATCCGTGCAGTGTCCGTTTTTCTCCTTCGGTAGCAACAACAATGAACCATGACCCCAGAAAATAGCTGGAAGAACTTTGAAAGAGACTTCCAGATTAACTCCTCGCATCGCAAGGTATTTGGGAACTTTTAAAAGGGGGCCCTCCGGGCTTTTTTTTTTTTTTTTTTTTCAGTTTACGCTCTACCCCAGCAAACTTTGGTGGAAGGTTGGGGCAATCTTTTTTCAGAGACGGTTTCTTTCTTCTCTGTTTAAGAAAAGCCTAAAATACTATCCATTCCTCTTCCTTCTGTACTCATTCACCTTCAATAAACATCGCTTAGTCGAGCTTCATTTTTCCTTTACTTTTTTTTTACATTCTCGCACTAAAAGGGAAAAAACAGCAAAGCTCACACTTTTATTCATGAGCACACATGCATACATGTTTGGTGATTTGTCAAACCATAAAAAATAAGTATTCGCATTTACGTCAGTAAAATCGCTACGCAGATTGACAAAGCAAAAACAACAAAAATTAAGAGCGCTTACTCACGCTGACTGACAAGTCTTAGCAGAAACAAAGAAATGAATAGACAAACATAGAATGAGACAATAAAATTGGTCAAAAGATCAAATCTGCTTCTTTCAGTATCAGCAACCTGTGCTTTTGCAGTCAAATGTTGAAACAGGATATGGGTTTCACCACAGGTTTTGACCACTGTCCTTAGAGACGTGTTTAAAAGAAGGAAGGTTTTTGGTGCCAAGTGATCACGGTCTCAGCGATCATATGAATACCGGTTCAGGTCATTGGCATGTGCCGATCAGTGACAGGAATATTTTTACTCTAAATGAAAGATTTTTCTCCCGGTATTGATGTCACTTGTCTTTCAGTAAAAGTTATCTTCAGGTGAGAGTCTCTCAGCATGAGGAACGTTGGGAGAGTCGGTAGAGTTGTGGGATAACACTCGCTAGCCCCGAGTTCGAGTCTCCTGCCGGCTAATGAAGAATTAGAGGAATTTATTTCTGGTGATAGAAATTAATTTCTCGCTATAATGTGGTTCGGATTCCACAGTAAGCAGTAGGTCCGGTTGCTAAGTAACCAATTGGTTCTTAGCCACGTAAAATAAGTCTAATCCTTCGGGCCAGCCCTAGGAGAGCTGTTAATCAGCTCCGTGGTCTGGTAAAACTAAGGTATACTTTTTTTCAGCATGAAACTGTGATCTTCAGCGACAGAGAACGGATAGAGTACAATTAATTTTTTAGTTTTCCGTAAAAGAAAACCATTGTGCCTGCTTTGTCTGTCCGTCCGCCATCAGATCTTAAAAACTACTGAGGATAGAGAACTGCAAATTGGTATCTTGATCATCCACCTTTCAATCATCAAATATACCAAATTGCAGCCATCTAGCCTCAATAATTTTTATCCTGCTTAAGGTTAAAGTTAACCATAATCGTACAACTGGCAACGATCTAGGACAGGCCACCACCGGGCCGTGGTTAAAGATTCATACAGCATTATACCGAGACCACCGAAAGATAGATCTGTTTTCGGTGGCATTGATTATACGCTGTACAGAAAACTCGATTGTGCTGAAGAAACTTCGCCGCATTTTTTACTTTTTTTTATTGTTCTCTCATTATTCAGAATGTAAGTAAGAATGATGTTCACCATAACGCGAGACTCGAGTGAAGTATGATTGATTGATTTATGGTTACTAAAACTGGGCGTCATAATATCTAGGTTATTGACTCCGTCAAGATATTCAATAGGAAGTTAAAAATAAATAGTTTAAAAGGAGTTCCATATAAGAAATATATATATATATATATATATATATATATATATATATATATATATATATATATATATATATATATATATATATATATATATATATATATATATATATCTGTAAATACATATGTGCTATACATACTGCATATGTATATGATCTAAATTTTGTTGAGGCGGCCCGCCGCCCTAACAAAGATACATAACTGCTCTGTATTACAATCCTCCCCGAGAATCGTAGCAAGGATAAAATGTTCATCTCTGTCACGTCCCGAAGAGAGGAACCTTTGTCCTAGATCCCCAAGACTGGAACATTCGACCAGCAAATGTCTCACCTGACAACAAGAACCCTTGAGTGAGTCTTGTATGTCCAATCTTTAGCCTGCACAGCATCGCTTCTAGTCTTCTTGGCCACTAGGGATATGGCCAAGGAGATACTGATGACCTAATAAAAGAAATCCATAGAGATATGATTTAGCAGTCGTATACTGAATAAAAATGCGATTTTTGTCCGTGGATTATCGTACTCATGCTTCTTATATGTTTAGACGGCTGTGAGATGATACCGTTGTGAGTGAAAAGGCAAGTTGGTGTATTTGTTAACCGTTTGATAGATACCCAATTCTCTGAGGTGGACAGGAAATTAAACCATAACTATGAGAAGTTTAAATCCCTTAATATCCTTAAGAATATCTTATTGAGTAGACTGGTATCTATCAGTGCTTTTGATAAGAATCCAGTCTGTAGTTAATGCACCTGTGGAATGTTTTATTCCAATTTTCCGCAGAGAAGCCACCCAGACCAAATAATTGAGAATATTGTCTCAAAATAATCTATTTTGGTATCTTCCTTGCCGTAAATGTCAACTAATTCTGTTTTCACCCTAACCCTAACTACCTATGCTTCTGAATATAGCGCGTGCTGCTGATTTTGAAGGGCATCAACATCCATATTTTGCAGAAATGTGCCTGTTACACTGTCCACAACCATAAAACTTCTAATCGCCGTACGCCTAATCTTTGGAACAGTTTTCCAGGGAGTGTTGGGGGTGCAGAAGTTCAAAAGAGAAAGAGTCTGTGCTGGTAGCAAAAGTTAAGGATGTCTTAGTTTAACCAGACCACTGAGCTGGTTAACAGCTCTCCTAGGGCTGGCCCGAAGGATTAGATTTTATTTTACGTGGTTAAGAACCAACTGGTTACCTAGTAACGGGACCTACAGCTTATTGTGGAATCCGAACCACATCATGACGAGAAATGAATTTCTACCACCAGGAATAAAGTCTTCTAATTCTTCATTGGCCGCTCGGAGAGTCGAACGCTGGGCCAGCAGCGTGCTAGCCAAAGCTCTACCTACCCCGCCAGTGAAGAACTGTGTGCTGGTAGCAGGAGGCCATCTTAACCTAAAACAGTAACAACGCTTCTAATTTTAAGGTTTTAACCTCCAACACATATGATGAATATTTTAGTTTTAAGCTGACAGTTGAGAGTTAAATATAATGTGTATGCCTGACCACTGCTTCTGTTTCTGTACCTTTCTTATTGGTTAAGAGGACTGTATAAACTCCCGGTTAATTTGATGGGTACAAAGGAATGATCATATCGCTTTCGGTGACAGTTAATGATTAGAATGAGGGCGCTCAGTTGCATTCCTGGAAAATGAAATTGGTGTTCTTTGAAAGTGAATGTAAGTGAGAACGAGCAGGAACTGTTACGTGAGGCAAAAAGGGCGTTTTGTTCTCTGTCTCATTGAATGAGTGAAATAACAGCTTATAGATACTGTCATTGCTGAATACATTTTTTGACTGAATTTCAGAACATTTCATCTTATAAGGACACTAAACATTTTTGGAAGTGCAGCTGTGTTGTTGTTGCAGTCATTTTAACGATAACATTAATTATACAGTACCCACCAGCTTTAAGTGTTATTTACCATAAGTAAACTTTTAACAATATCTTGCAGTCGTTGTCTTACTTAAATTATGGTCTTCATTAAACAGTGATTTTACCTTCATGAGAAGAACTTACTGTAAGTCAATTTTGTGCAGTGACAATGACGCTTTCAGGCAGTGACATAATGTTGACCTTAATGTTCAGCTGTGTGACACGCGGTCGGGAAGGGCGTGAGGGGTTGGAGGGGAAAGGGGGGTGATGATGACCATGGAATTAGCGTCAATGGCAGCTCTGTGATGTAATGGTTTATGAAAGAATTACTGCGTGGGCGTAAACAAGGAGAAAGCGGTACTTCATTTCACGCTCCTAAACTGAATCACTGGTTTCCCTTCGTGAGGCACACAGGTTTAATAAAGCTATTTTATAGTATGTAGGTCACCGGTCATTCTTGTACGCTTGCTGCTTGTGCGTATGTCTGTCTCTCTGTGTGCGTCAACGTGCTTATGTAATCAGGTATACAAGCGTATTTAATACATTTATATACAAAGTGCAACAAAAGAAATAGGTAAATTCTTGATCGAACAGAGCAATTGAAAATATCAAGTCGAACAAGTCCCTCACTAAGTGGAACCACCAAATCATTAACGTGGACGTTGAAAGACCCATTATGTGTTTCCTCTTAAGCATAGTTTGTCATTTTCCCACGAAAGCTCCGTAGGAACAGTTGATCTCAAACGTTTTGAAATGTGTTAGGGAAACTTAAGGAACTTTTAGGAGGAAACCAAAAAGGAAACACGCCATCAAACCGTTGATTTGCGAAAAAAATATCTTATTTGATGTAATTTGCAACAAATGACTGGTACCAAGATTGCCCAAAAGAAGAACTAGCGGCCCGTCAAGTCATTCTAACAGTTTGTTCATCATAAGTGTCTTATCTTTGCACAGTTTATTTGGTAATGGATGCCATTCATTCATGAGTTCATCCTAAATGACCTTCTGTTATTCAAGCTCCTTTCTGGGAAGTTTGTTAAAATCTCAGTGAATTTAATATTATTGCCGTATACTGTATATCATTTATCGTGAATTCCCATTCAGATGGGTCCGTTAAAAAGGGTCGTGTATTTCCTAAGAGAGATATAGTCACACTGCCAAGCACTGTTCCACTGTTTAGAAGCACTTTTACATAATGTGGACGTTTGCGGTCCGCAAAGTGAGTAACGCGGTAATTCTTGAGCCACAGGCACTAAAGACGAAACTGGAAGTTACTCTATGTAAGCTGGCTGAACGTGATAGCTTGCAACAAGGTCTGCTTGTAATGACCATTGTTACAAAACCCTGAACAATTTTATTTTAAAGGTAAAGATTTTGGGAAGCTATTGACGGGTCAACAAAATTCTAACAATGTCAGAGCAAAATCCTTGAAGCATGAAGCGTTATTGCAGTACCATCATCTTAGAAAAATAATATTTAGTTGTCTATTATAACCAATACTACCTTTAAAGTGCTACAAATGAGAGAGCTTGGTAATCAAAGTTAGCACCCAGTATTGTCAAAAGTTTAGATTCATTAAGGAGTGTTACCTACAATATATGCAGCGCGTGATCGAGTGGGAGTGTATGGCACAACATTGACTAATCAGTTAAGCCTTGTCAGTTTAGCATATGGGTTCCCTCTTTGTTATTGTAATTGCTAGATGAACTTATTTAAATAATTTTTTCGAATGCTTTTCTCCGAAGTAGCAGCACTCCTTTCCATGTCGTAGTCCCATATATTCCATTTAAGGTTAGTGTGAGACTATCGAAATTGAAACAAACTTTTAATTCGGTCCAAGACATTACTTTCATTTTTATGGATTATAATTTCATTCCTTGGTGTCTTGATTTTCTTGTGTGAGCGGGGAAGTCTGTTATGAACTTGGAGAAGTGTTATATCTTCGTTCAGTTGCTATATCCATTCGATATGTACCTTCTGTGTTTCCTGCCTCTTGCAGTCTGTTTCCGTCTAAGAGACAGATTTTTCCCGTCCTTTCAACGGTCAGTCATCAACGCTTCCTTCGTTCAGTGAACGACCTTGACTAGGCAGCTTTGCCAACCTCGATTTCCTGACTGTTAAAGAATTTTAGTTCCCAACATTTCATTTTGTGAGTTTTTATTGGTATTCATTTTTTTTTTTTTTTGAGCACCTGTCGTCATCGACACGTTAGCTCGTCCAAGATATCCAGTTAAGAAGGCATTCAGCACGGCGTGAAATTAGATGTCTCAGATTTAATGTAAATTAGGCCGTTAACGTTATGTAGTGTGTGATTCTAAGTAATTATGTGACCTCTGGATCCCTTTTAAATTCTGTCTTTGAATTTACAGCAAGTCTTGCGAGCTTTACGTGAGCTTCCTTCCGTTCTGTGAGAATGCCTGCACTTGATTTCTGTGCTTCCAACAGGTCTGACCGCTGTATTAACTGTTGTGCTTATAGACCTACCTTCGTTTGTGTTTAGCATTTCAGCGCACCATAATAGTAAGGAATTTTCTGGTCATTATTGTTATTACCTGTAATTAGAACTGTTATTATTATTATTATAGAAGTAATTTAAAGTATTCTTAGGAATAAAGAAAGAAGATACGCCTTGGTGTAAGAAAGAGAGACCGATGACTTTTTTTGTAAAATGTAGTTAACCGTTGACTAAATGCTTATATAAATATTGCTACTAAGCCTGAGAACCTATTTTCTTTTTTATCATCATGAATTTTGGAGCTGCGAGATGAAAAATAATATTAATTTTCCTCGTAAAGCTTGATGGACTAATTGGTACGTCATTAAGTCACTATAAAATGAAGGTCTGTGATACTGAATATACCATCGTTATATTTTGCCCTGATGAGTAAAAGAGATTCCA
Source organism: Macrobrachium rosenbergii (assembly GCF_040412425.1). Lineage (NCBI taxonomy): Eukaryota > Metazoa > Arthropoda > Malacostraca > Decapoda > Palaemonidae > Macrobrachium > Macrobrachium rosenbergii. The sequence continues at coordinate 41,738,949 of NC_089765.1, read as the reverse complement.
GAAACTGGGATTTCCTGTTCCTTCATAGTGTATTTCATGCTTGCAATTGAAATGCAAATCAGGCAGTTGCACTACAGTCTCTGAATTTAATTTGAAATCGTAAGAGATTGAGCAGAAGGTGACACATTTATGTTAAATAAGGATAATTTTTTTTATAGTTTCACACATAATGCTGTGTAAGTAAACGCTGGTGAGATTAATATACTCAATGTTATTTTTTCCTCCCACTCGTGAGCTAGAAGACTGTCAAATACTGAAATAATAGATGAGGAACTATATCGCTCATAGACAATCAGAATGTGAAATAAAAGCATTGATATGCTACCGTGGTTCTTTTTTTCCTGGGTACTCTTCGTTTTTAGGATTTTTCTCTCTGGAAAAATATGCTATTAGACAACATAAATTCGACTATGCTGCAATCTCACATACTCTTACGTTGATTAACCCGCGGCTGAGTGTAGTACCACCAGTGTCTCTTGAAGATCGTATTGCAGAGGTGACTTTACGGCTGTTGCCATGCAGTTACTGGGATTGACCTCTCACGTGTATAAACAAACCATTTGGTTCATTGACTTGTATTTAGATATATACCTTTGCTTGTTTCTTTTCAGGCCTGTTTACGTGTAGAATTACACTGTCTTTAAACCGTGCAACGGTTACCATAATTAGTCGAGATTGTAGTTCGTCTCTTATAGTCATGCAGAATTCTTTCTTCAATTTCACCAGATAAAATAGCATAGCTCATATATTGTCGGATGATTAGACCAGCAACGCCTTTTTTAATTATTGCAGGGTTTAATGTCAGATTGCTGACAATGTCTTCAACTTTCTTAAGAGAAGTTCTGTAGTATTTGCGGAATATTTTTTATTTCTTTTTTACGTGATCGGACAAAAATTGGGTGTTCACCTCCATCAGCAGAGAACATTGTTTTTTTTTTTTGGGGGGGGGGGGTTGGGGGGTGCATGAAACGCGGTAGTCTATTAGTGCAGAGACTGGAATGAAATTATAAAGGCGACGTTAGACGAGAAAGGCACAGCAACATTCTTACTTCAGGTGCTGAATTGTAGACAAGCCTTTCATGCAGAAATATATAAGGGTTTTTCAAGATGCATTCTTTAACGAAATTTTCCTTCCCTTGAGAACTATGGTAATGGAGAAAACTGTGGTTTGCCGGGCACTGAAGCGCTTGTTTCCTCTACGTATAACACGTCATAAATTACAATCCTACATTCCCATATCTATGCAAGCTGACTGTATGGTTGAGACGAAATTGCCATTTAAATATCAGGGATGTCTCTAAGTCACAGCTCATACACTGTGTGATTAATACGGGATCTGAATCTTATTTCAGCCGTGTACTTTGCACACAATTCAATAGTTTCATGATTTTAATAGGTTATTCAAACATTAAGTCTCCAGTGTTCAAAAGATGTGTTCGTAGACGCAGAAATATATGGCCTTGAAAACATTTTGCATATCGCGTTCCGAAGATTAGGGAGTTCTATGAAGAGTTTTATGGCGAAGATAAAATGGAGTTAAGTAAGCAAGGTATATTTCTTATTGATAAGTAAATTACCTACACATACGGTTTTATCACCTGAATTTCAAACTAAGGAGTAAATAGTTACATAGACAAGGATCTTAGCATGGCGTAGACTAGGTCTTCGTGTAGCAAGTTGGGTGTGCTCTTAAGCAGTACTTACACTCTTGGGCAGCTCCTTTACACCTAAAAGGTACTGTCCGTCCTTGTACTTGTACGGAGCATTGCTGAAATGAATGAAGTGGAATTTAAAAAAGCATTTCAAACAGAAAAACGTTTTTATTCAGTTTAGATTGACTTCAGATGCGTAATAAGTTCATGTGTCTTTTCATGCACATTGCTGTTAACATTTTTATCATGAGATAACTGACTACTTGTCACTGGAACTTCTTTGGTCACACGGGACTTGGCAAGCTCAACAATGGTACCTTCTTGGCTTCTTTATTGTGAGTGGTCGAATTAGATTTAAGCACGGCATTCGAGCCCATCTTTGATTCCCTATTATGAAAAAAAAATCTTCACATCACTGTATAGTTTAAGTACTGCAATAAGTAGTCTCTTCTTGAAATTTTACACCCCTCCCCCAAAAAACTGGGCTTTTGCTTGCTCGACTTAGGTGCTCATTATATTAAAATGATTATGATTTAAGAATGCATGATATTTTGAAACATTCACATCGAGTTTGTTTATCAACACGTACACGCCCGCCCCTATGCACTGACAAACATTTTGTAATGTTCTATTAGGTAACTTGCAATGTTTATTCAAATATTTATTTTTTCTGTTTGCAACATAAATAGACGACAGGCACTGAACCCCAAAATCTTAAACAATAAAATTCAAAGCAAACGCAATTTTCTTGTTTACTTGTTTGTTTTGTTCTCGACCCCTCCGTCAAAGACGGCACTCCGTAGGGCTTCATGTCCTTAAGAAAAAACCACTTGTTGGATCATTTTGCCCCTCAAATCCTATTTTTTCTGGACGAGCAGCCATTAAATATGTATGTTTTAATAATTATCTTAATATACCTGATTAATACACGTTTAAAGCAGTTGCAAAACTACTTAAATATCGCCGTCATTTTTTGTTGCAGGCACACTATATAGTCCTTCGTTTTCAATACTTCGTTGGCACGAGCTGTATAGACTTTACTGGATTTTCCATCTTTCCGAATTGTATACTCTTTTCACAGACCTTCTATCTCCCATTCTTTCGACATAACCGAACCATGATTAAACAACGAGCCAGCATTTCACCTGTGGGAACTATTTGCTACTTTTCATCTTCAAATTCTCACCCATTTAGTAGTTCTTAACCCGCCTAACCTATTCTAGGAGTTCATCTCTGGATTTTCAACCTTCTTTCGATCATTTGCGTTGAGCCTCCGCACTCCTTCTCCATGGAGGAGGTTTAGTTAACAGTGCCTTTGTACTTTCCAACCGTGACTTCCATCGACACTCCTTGCCACACGTATTCTGACTTGCGTCTTCTCTCATCCTACCATCATCCGATGTATTTATTCACAAATACTACGAATGTACTTCCTCCATTCGTGAACCATGCTAACTAATATTCATTGCCATGCACACGCATAGACACAAAATCGCTGTTACATTTGTAACTGAAAATACAAAATTGAAAGTCGGAACATTCCCATGGAATCATTCGGTTCCTGAAAGATATGTCTTTCAGGACAATGAAAGAAAACTACTCGTGTATGTGTTTGCGCTCAGCCGAAATCCATATTGCCAAACAAAACAGCTTTGGTATTCCTTTGTGCCCTTGGAATGCTGCTCTTCTCTCCGCCAATTCACCCGTGAAGTCAGTCTTCTTCGACTTCCTCTTGAGTTTTAAAACGTATTATTTCGGACGACCTTTTACGAGGCCCTTCATTCTTACTGTGTAAACGAGGCATGCATACAAAAGTACCTTCACTGATATGTCAGTTTAAATGTTTATGGCTGAGTTTGAGCAAAATGTCATCCGCTGCTCGTAACGGTGAAAGCAAAAGAACTCCAGAAGTAAGGGGTGTACAGTATATTTATGGCTCAATTTTCTCCTTCATATTCCTTCTTCCTCTGCAAGAAGGGATGACACCAAAAGGTGCCACCCTTCTCGTTTTCAACAATTGTGTTGTAGTGGTGAGGTTGCTAGCCCAAACCCCTGCCCACATTTATTTAAGAGGCTTAATATGGCGTGTGGTATTTCATGGCGGTCACTGATCCATGTAATTACCAGACTTTAGCATTGCTTGATCCGTTAAGATGACTAGCTGAAAGCATGTTCTGTTATAGCTTGTATTTATTGCTTTCATCACATCCTAACGCTTTTTTTTTTATTTAACGTTAAGTAGTGTTTCGTGTTTATTACGATGAGAGAGAGAGAGAGAGAGAGAGAGAGAGAGAGAGAGAGAGAGAGAGAGAGAGAGAGAGAGAGAGAGAGAGAGAGAGAGAGAGAGAGAGAGAGGTATGAGTAACATAACTTGAAATTTAAGGCCGTAACTGACTCACTCTCCTTATCAGTACAGGATGCTTACTAAGATTTCACGTGACTTTTACTTGATTCATGAGATTTTGAACATAATTACCAAGTCTTCATAAATTCATTAAATATAATCTTGATTATGTCCAGAAGCGTTTTTAAACTTTATTTGAATTTGAATTGTCACTCTCACTTTTGCAATTATGCCCTTTTATTCTTTCCAAGATTTTGGTAAGACTTCAATTTATATCATAATTAGGGTAAATAATGATGTTTGACAACATATTATCATTTTTATTAGTAACCTTTTTAACATTACTATTGTTAAGAGTAGTAATGGTTTTAGCAATAGTTTTTCCAATATCGTTATCATTATTATGACTCAAGGTTTCAGATGTGAAATCTATTAGTTGTCCCTTTGTTTCGTGGACACTACGATTTATCAAGACTCTGGATTGCTAACTGAAAGCAGTTCTTAAGAAAACTCACTCTCTTGTTCACCATTATCACAGAGGCGTTCGAATGCTGACTCTTAAGCTCACAATCATCGAGCTGGACCTGTTTTCTGTGCGGAGACTGCAACGGTAAGGCTACCCAAAAACAACCGTGGTTCCTCAGTGCTGTGCACCAATCACAATATCAAGATGACTTGAACAATGACGAACTAGAGTCCCGGGTTTAGGTATTATTATGTTCCTTCTTACATTGCCCTGGGACAAATTACTCAAGTTTTGAAAGACTTCATATTTGTTTTGGTTAATGATAAAAAATTCAGTGTTTGGGCCAGCGATTATTGTACATTACAAGCGTAACATTAGTTATGAATATAACAGAATTATTATTTTTATCAAACAAAGAAGAATCACGTTCTTACAGATGCAGGAGTCAAAAAAGAATATACAGGTAAATTTTTACAAGAATATACTTAAAAAAACCTACGCAAGAATCTTTTTGTCACCTGCATTATTATTGTTATTATTATTATTATTATTATTATTATTATTATTATTGTTATTATGAAATATACATATGGATATTGAGAGCAGTATAATAATTATATTTGCAAACATAAATATGTCATGTTTACAACGGGTGCAATAATAAAGATAACGACACGTAGCAATTAAGTGCGAGGAGTTTACTCTAACCTTGGGTCGGAAGGACCTGCCGTGAAACGAGTTATAACGACAGCTTCTGGGGAAATGTGATTCATGCATCCTCCAGAGGAATGAGAACGGAACCGATGAAGAGAGAGAGAGGGAGAGAGTTATTCTTATCAGTTGCCCTGAAGGCACTCACCGAAATTTCAAAACAAAGACATAGACAAGTCAGTTAATACAGTAATATGCTCATGATAAAAGTGAAGACGAGTTAAATATAATCAGAGAGAGAGAGAGAGAGAGGGGGGGGGATGAGTATGTCACAGTTTCAGAAAATCAAGTTGAAGTGCATCTGACTCATTGTGACATAACCCAAACGTTGGAAAGCGGACGCTACATATTAGTCAGGACCGAGACATTTGTAATGGTCGTTATCTCGTTAAATCTTTTTACAGCATAATGCGTAGGCTTATCAGATATTATGATTTAAGAAAAAAGTAATACTGATTAGGTTATCACTTAAAGGAAGCCGGAAGATAGTCACTGAGTGCGGATTTTTTTTAAGTAGCCTCTCTCTCTCTCTCTCTGGTGATAACTGCTATGTCATGCACAGGTTTTCAGACCTTTTAAACTATCAGACAAATACTGGTGTATCCTAGTAGGAAGGTATCATCAATAAGAATATTCAGTTATTGTGATCACACAAGTGGGTAGCATCGTGTACAGCGTGGTCTGTCAATAATTAATAAAGTTGGGCACAAAAAAAAAGAGAGAACTCTAGCTAAGGTTCTAGCTAATAAGTGCCTTGATACTAACTTGTCTATTTATTGTAATGCAGAGTTTTCTAGGTAGTTATTTTGAGACAATATTGGAGCGCGCCGCGTTCTTTCAGTTTCAAAATACAAAGTTGGCAATTTGTCAGGTATATTTAGTGCATTTTAGGGGAAAATTGAATTGACATATCAAATTTTTACTTTGTTTTGAAGGTAGTGAGACCGCTGTTAACTGCATGACTTTGTTGTCACTTTTATATTAAACCGTAAAGCTCGCCCCTTGGTGTGTAAATCGCAGAGTTGTACTAAGGCTGTTAGAGGACAGACTCTAGACAAAGGAAACCACTACACCTGACCATACTTCCATATTGATCAGTAACAATTAGGCTGCCAACTGGTTGCTAATCGTAACATGAAAGTCACCTGAGATAACAAAAAGGATTTGGGGTTAAGGGATATTGGGTGGTTTGCAATAGAATTCGGGTCTGGGAGTGGTTTATGCATTGCGATTGTTTTCCATTGATATTTTAAATACATAACAAGAGATCTTTCCCCCAGAATGACATATTTAAAGACAATATCCGTCTCAGTTCTTCTCAGGCTATTATGGGACAAGTTATAATGATTCTGTTCTATGCTGTCAGTTATGTACATCACTTGGCTATTAGTCGCCTGCTGTAGGTCACAGCTGGAGACGAAATAGTTCCTCTCTCTCTCAACCGAATGTAGATAAAGAATATGATAATTTTGTGTACCTTTCATTTTGTACCTCCCCTTTACTCACGTACATTTACGAAGACATCTAAGAAACTACTTAAACAGCGATTACACAGAAGAAAAACACCTTTTTTCATCTTCGATATTTACAGCATTACATGATGATAGGTAACGGTTTAATATTGGTAAACAGTATCACAGAAAACATCGACTGCTGCACACCTGAAAAATTACGGACACATCTGGTTGACGTAACAAAACCTCGTCAATTGAGGCTTAGGCCTCTTCGTTTAGGCTTTTCTTACTAAGGGATACGGTCGTAAAGTAATATTGAGTTTGTGTCGAACGTTGATTTTAGACTATGACATTTTTATATCTGAATCAGTAGGAATGTTCTTTTTTTGATGTCGTGGAGTTGATCATCTTCCTTCTGTCTTGTTACATAAACAGTGGCTTAAAGTCATGTGATTGTTAAGACTGGGTAGTGAAAAAAAAGGACTCGAAATCTTTCGTCACGGTCCATAGTTCCTGATGGTTCCCTCCCATCCTTCCAGTAAAGTTTACTCTTGACTTTTATCAGATGTCTCCGAGGTGTATGGTCCTTTCCTGGTGATCAGTCAGTGTTTTTTCAACTCCATCGCTCCCTGAATCACTTTATTCGCACTTCTCTTATCGTCATTCAGCTAAGTAAGCATCTGCTGTGGATTTAAGGTCTGGGATGGGAGAGGGAGTAGGGGCGAATGCTTATCACAGCATTCTGACCTGCTCCTTAAGCTTGCAGGTTCTTCCTGTCACCGATTGTTGCTGTCGAGTGCAAGTTTCCCCCGCGCGTGATTGCTCTGCCCGAGATGATGACAGTTTGCGCTGTAAAAGATTGGGTGTGCGGTAATTGTAGGCGTCGCCCCTACCTCGATGCAAACCCCTACGGCCACTCCAGTGACTCCACTCCGCTTCTTCCTCCCTCCGTAACAAAGCTCCGGAGAAGGGATCACACGCTCCTTGAGCATTTCAAACAGAACTCGTTAACCCCAGTTCTCATATTCAAGTCCACTTCATCAGGGAGATACAAGCCAGTCACTCGGTTGTCTCTGTACGCACCATAAACCTTTCAGTGATTCTCTACCATACATATTCGCTCGAAATTAACACAGCAAGGGAGATAGGATGAGAAAGGTGAACAAGAGCTGTAGCTTATGCCTGCCTACATGGATTCATAAAGATATTCTGGCCCTTATGTGGATATATTATTATTCCTAGTCTATATAAAGACCCGCTATATTTTTTTCGCTATCAGCGTTAATCCAGAAATGTTCGTTGTCAATGATAGTTCAGTTATCATCCAGTGGTTGTTTTGACCATTAGCGTATCTTTAAAGATGGCGGGTCGTCCCAGCAGTCAAATGAGACTCTTACAGAATGTGCCGAAAAATTTAAATGCCTTGTTAATGTCCATTGATGATTAGAATTATGTAATGCAAATGGGACACTATTGTATTTACACATATAAGAAAATATAATATTCTGTCAAAAGTTTGATTAATAAAGAGTGGTGCAATGTTGACCAATAGGAGAGCACAGGAGTAGCTTGCCGTGACGTCACTAGCTTGGCTTGGAAGCTGGGTGGTGGTGGTGGGGCGTGGTTGAAGCGGCCAGTTGTGTGACAGGAGCGGTCGCGTTAGCATCGTCGCTTGTATAAGTTTTAGCCGTTGTAACTTGTACTTTACGTTTTGGCTTGGTTTTATATTCGCTAATCATGACGACAGAAACTGAAACTAAACCCGCTGAGCAGACCGAGGAGAAGAAGGAAGAAGTGAAAGAGGAAGTAAAGAAAGAAGAGGCAGAAAACACCGAAGAAAAGGCTGACGACAAAGCTGAAAAGGCTGATAAAGAGAAGAAAGAAGACGAGAAAAAGGACGCCAAACCGAAGAAAGAGGCAGCACCGCCGAAACCAGCTGTTCACAAGCAAGATTTCGAGAAGGATGTGGTTTATTTATATCAATTTACCAGGACACCGGTTCTGCCTTCACTCTCGCCTTATTGTTTAAAGGTTGAGACTTGGCTAAGACTCGCCGGTATTAAATATGAGGTGAGTAGGCTGCACCTAGACCTCTGGTGTTATTTCATTGTGTAAGAAACTAAATTAGTTTATGCTTAGTTTAGTGGATTCACTTTGATAGGAAACTACAATCACTTCAGTCGACTCTTCCCCAAAGCAAAGCTTTGGTTAGGCTAGGTGATCGCCTGTGGTTGAAGTGGGCCGTACAGCGACATGCCCCGCTTGTTGGCATTTTTTAAGTGCCAGCGATGTATTGCCAGAGTTTAGTAAGATGAGAGGTTGCAATTTTGTTACAATAGAAGGTAGGCTTATGCATGAACTAAGCATCGAAAATTAGTTTATCCCTTACAGGCTAAACGCAGCTTTCGTTACTTACAATGTTCTGATACAATGTTCTGAATTTGCCTGCTATCTCCAGGTCGCAATAGCCTTATTAGGCTATACTTTAATCGGTTATTCCTGTTTTCGAATGGAAATGTTGACCTATTACCTCGAATTACCTGGGGTGACCGAGCGAGGAATTTGCTTTGTGTGAAGGCACCCGTTTCTGCGCATGTCGTAGTCCGGGCTTGGGAGGACCCGGCAATTTCAGAAAACCCGTTTATTGTTGGTTTGATGGTTAGAAAGGTATTATGGTGTTTGGCTGGCTGATCATTTTGGCTACACAGTTTTTACAAGTTTTTTGCAGAGATGATTTGTGAGAGGCTTTGCATTCGGTATTTTTCGATTTCTCTTTTCTCATAGAGAACCATATGACCGTGTTTTGCGTTCTTTTTTTTTAGTTAACTGAAAATAAAACGTACCGGTAGGATAACTACTAAATTTCAATGCAGGCTAGGCTTGATGGCAGTTGGGTTTATAGTCTGAAGTTCAAAAGCCATTGTCTAAAATTAGAAAAACAAATGAAGATTCGTGCGGGTAATTTCTCATAATCTGAAGACAGTTTTGAATGTTAGCCTACCGTCTTATTAGTATACCCAAACATGCTTTAGAGGGACGTATGTCCAGCCTACGGCTAGTTTTTAGAGAATTCGAAAATTTAAGTGGTAGTTTTAAGTACAGCTCAATTCGAAGTTTTATTTTTTGGGTCTCAATAGTTCACTTGCTTCGAAGATATTCACAAAACTTAAGCGGCTTCGGCCTCTTGCTTACATGAAAGTCTACGGTTTCTGCTTGTGCCTGTAAATATAGGGTTTCTAGTCGAGTTCAGTTTACTTGAATCATGACAGCTTGTTGAGTTGTGCCTCCACTTGAAGGTGGTTGGGTTAAGAGAAAGGATTGGGTTAATGTCTTGAACCTTGTAGTAGGCAATGTACGTTTTCCTACATTTTCAGCTTCATCACTTCTGGATGAACCCTTTTGGTTTCTATGGTTGTATGGGTTATCCAAGTTGAATTGTTTAGCACGTGTCTTTTTTGGGGTTTGAAATCTCTCTCTCTCTCTCTCTCTCTCTCTCTCTCTCTCTCTCTCTCTCTCTCTCTCTCTCTCTCTCTCTCTCTCTCTCTGTACAGCGGAAGTGGTAACCAACCCTTCATTACGTATTGAAATTCTGACGCCGCGCCGTGGCGAGTTTGTTTGAACGGAATCTGAGTTATATATATATATATATATATATATATATATATATATATATATATATATATATATATATATATATATATATATGGTCCCGTGGATGAAGTATATAATGTCCTCACGTGAAAATAAAGGAATTGGTACCAAGACTTGAAACTTTTATCAAAGTCATCTTCGGGGTACTGAAGATGACTTTGGAATAAAAATTTAAAGTCTTGGTACCAATTCCTTTTATTTTCACGTGATACATATTATATATATATATATATATATATATATATATATATATATATATATATATATATATATATATATATATATAATACTGTATGTTAGGTAAATAGATACATAAACTTACTCTAGACAGACTTCCTTCAGACAACAAATTTATTTATATACTATATATATATATATATATATATATATATATATAATATATATATATATATATATATATATATATATATATATAATATATATATATATATATATAGCACTGTATTATATATGTATATATATACGCATACATATACAATGTATACACATTCATTTCAGTTTATAACTATTCGTTTATCAAAAGCTTTAGGCCTAATGGCTATAGGTTTCTTAACTGCCGTGTTAGGGAGAAGCAAAAGGAGGGCGATGAAAGATGGCTGACAAGACTTGTATGGGATCATTGTCCCCAAGAGGCCTCCTCTCCCCGGATTCTCTTACTGGGGTTGGAATGGCCGGGAAGTCGGATTTTTTACGTTAAGCGTGTGGTGTTAGCTTTTTTTTTTTTTTTTTTTAAAGAAAGCTGGATGGTTTTTTGTTTCAAATTTATGCACGCACTGTCAAGTTTAATAATGTGCTTACATTATTTGAACTGATATGATACTGGAAGTGTTTAGGTTAATCGCGCTATAGACCTTTCATATTGAAATGTTATTTTCCAATATATTGTCTTTGTGAAAGCAAAAATAAATTTAACTGGAAAGTCCTCGGTGTATTTTGATCATGTGGAACGGATGCACTATTTGCAAGGAAAGGTTTTTATAATGAAGCATTGTATATGCTGTTGACATCACCTTCGGCACGGTATAGCTTCGTGAATGCAGGTTATAATGATTGAAAGTAGTCCTTCCTGCTTCTAAGATATTGCTTCCGGCCATGTCTTAGCTCCCCCCCTCCTCTTTTCCGTTACCCCCTCACCTCCACCCCCGCAGTCGCAACTTCACCATCTCCCCGTCTCATTTTCCCCTCTAGCCCCTCACCCCCCATCCCCCGCCTTCGTAGATTCTCGTGATGGGTAAACCGGAAGTTCCGGTGGGACGCCCATCTGTGAACCTGTCATTTGCTCACGTTTGCTCCTGGTGCCGTTGCCTACGTTTCCCGGGCTACGTGGAAGAGTTATTTCCATATCTTGAAACAGTGAATATGTAAGAGGAATGCTTAAGGCTTTGCGATTTATCGTATACGTTTCTTTAATTTTATAATGCTACCATATGGTATTTTACTTAGATGGCAAAGGATGGAGGTTTGGTGATATTTTATCAGCTCAGATTGTTTCACTTACGGTGACTATTCTAGCAGCAGAAGTTACTCTTGAAGGGCTGCTTGATTCCCCCAACCTAGCGTCAGTTTTTAGTCTCCACTGCACAATAGTTTCGTGTTGACCGCTCACCAGTGTAATATTTACATTTCATCTCTAAAGCCTAGCGAAGACACTATTGTGGTTTGATCTTTGCATGTCAGAAATATTGTGATCATATTTCCCCTTACCGGAAATGAATAGGCATGTATGGAGCCCAAGGCTGTTTTAGAAGGGAAATGAGTCAACTCGTGATGCGTGAAGAGCAACAAAGCTATCAGCTGTTGGTTCCACTTATTTTCCGAATAACCCCATCCCCTTTTCGTATTTCCTGTCGAAAACTGCTGTTATTACGTCGGGACTTCGTGGTGTCATTGGAACTGGGTGCGTCGAGTGCCTGTGTCAAGCTAGATGTTTATAGTTCAAGGGTGTGGGGTACTATCGCTGTATATAAGGCATGGTGGGTGTTCATTTGATATTTCCTGGCCATATAAAGCATTTCGCGATTTACCCGTGAATCCTGAGGGAATACATCACTTGGGTTTGCGTTGGGATTTAATTCTTGTGAAGCCAGTCTTGTTTTATTGTAGATGAAGGTTCAGATTGCTCGATGTTCAGAAGGTTGTGATTGTCACAGGCATTGCAAAGTACTTGGTAGACCAAAATAGCATTTAAATGTTAGCTGGTGTTTCTCATAAATCCGTGAACAATTGTGTTAAATCTTCAAAATCGAGGGTGATCTGATTTGTTTTGAGAAGCTTGTAGGTACTGCGGTAACCTTAGTCGTTGATGAGTTTTATGCGATTATTCGTCATTGGATTAACAGTGCAGATTAATGTTATGCAGTAGATACCATCAATGATAAAAAATAACCGTCAATTGGATTTTTTCCCCGCTAGTATCGAAGCCTTAATTTATAAATGGGTGTTCTAAACATCATATTGGGTGCGTTCGGTTTGAACATTCTTTCATAGGTTCCTGAATGTTTGAGAAAAGTTGTTTGAAAGCTAATCGGTTTAGTAGCTTTGTGTTTACCATTTCTTAGAAGCTATACAGTTATATTTATAGATCATATTTCACGCGTGACATCGGTGTAGTCACTGTATGTGGAAATTAATAAAATGCAGAGCCTAGCGTTGATTGGGGGGGGAAACAATGAACCACAAAATTTACTTTCATATTACCTTATGCCTGCAGAAGTAGATGAATGCCTGAGGAGCCACCTTGGCAATCAATTTGGCGAACCCTAAGATGGTTGTTCCATAGCTGTTGTGTAAGCTTTATTCTCAATGTTCTCACTAATGAGTTTGTCAACAGTTCGGTATCCCAGTTTCCCATATTTCGGAAAACTTCTCTGAACAACGGAACCAAGTAGTTACAAAGTGGCACTTATAATGAGTAGGGTTGTACTGTAATGGTGAATAGGTTTTTTGTTTTTTTAATAATGCCCAAGTGCAAGTAATGCAAGAAATCTGGGTCGGCTCAAAATTAAATGGCTTTCTAGAACCTGTCTCCCCCCTCCCGGCCAAGCATCACCCATTGACCTACCAAAAAGATTGATAGCTTGCATGGTTGCTCTTCGTTTTATTTTATACTTGAAGCCACATCTTAGTGCATATCCATCCATCTGACTGTAGTGCAGTTTGTCGCCAGATTTGTTTATACAGATAATTTACAGGTTTCCTTAAGCCTTAGGCCTAGTTCGTTAAAGGCTTGGGAGTTTCTATAAAAGCCCTACCCAAGCCAAGGTTGCCTGCATGGGAATCTAATCGGAGTATAACATTGTTTTGTTAGGCCTCTTAGAAGACAAAGTTTTGGAGGCTTTTCCAGGCCGTTCCAAACACTTTTAAGACTAGTTCAATTTTGACCATTCTTTTGTAAAAGGTTAGGTGGAGCAGGAACGAGACCTATAGGCTGAGGGGTTCGCTTCAGTATCCCTCCCTGAGGGAACCTCCACCGCGTCAGAGAGGCGTCGGAACATTGATTTTGTGACTGAGAAGGTTGGCTTGATAAATAAATAATGCAACCCCTGTCGGTGATCTCTGGGTTTTACCTTTGGATGGGGAAATGAGGAGGGAAGTGGAGTTCGAACCTTTACTGTTGGATGGGTGCTGGGAGTATAGGGATTGAGTAGACCACCTTAACTATCCACCCAGTTGAAGAATATTTAGTTCAGAAAATATTTTTAGGATATGTGGAAGACCACGTATAATTGGCCCCCCTGTATTATTTGCCGACCAGACGTTAATTTCAGCACATTTTAGGTGAATGTACACTTGAAGAGTAGCTTTATTCCAAGGTAGGTTCGTGAATATTGCTAGGGGACTTTACCGAGTTGAAAGAAAACTACAGGTTTTCAGATGAAGGATTTTGCCCCGTTTCAATCTTAGTTCATTCAAAATGGAAGGTCGTTAAATATTTAGACATGGAGTATAACTCATAACTGAAAGCAGCGAATGGCCTTTATTTTTTTATCTAGAGCTTGGCTTTATTAATTAATCCTACATTTCATAGTCCATTCATCGAGGCAGACACATTTGGATTTTACATTTTTTCATAAGCTTTCCCTGTTTCTTTTGCATAAGTTCCTCTTATATTTGGAATTCTTGTTATCATTCCTGGAATTTTTTGCGATTTTCATAATCGTTCATGTTATTGGGAATAATTGACACGGGTGCCATTTAAGTATGCGAGTTTTTATATATTTAACTTTTTTTTTAAACTTTCAAGAAACTCTTTGCAGCTTGATAGTTATTTTGTGATGTATTCTAGGTAATGGGCTCTGCTTCTATATTCTGAGTAATGGGCTTTGCTTCCGTAATTTACCCAAAATGTTCATGTTCCGCGAAGTAGAAAGGGACTTGACTTGGGCCAATAGGTAGACGGCTTTACTATATTTCATAAAAATTAAGTAGCTGTTTATTTCTTCGCGCTTAGGGGCACTTTCAATTTGGAGATTAACAATCACGACTGAAATCAGTGTTTAGCTGTATATTGCAGATTATATCAGAGGGAGGTAGTGGTGATGCAACGATTAATGTATGTAATCAAGCATTTGTTTTAAATGAGTCGTATGTTTAATGACGAGGGCAAAGTAAAGTTCCCAGTACTGTAGTGCCAGTTTTCTCGAAGTTGTGGACATTAGCAAGACCCAGAATGGATTTCCTTATGTTTTGTTCGATTAGTAGGTTGAGGCCTGGACGTTCTTAAGCAAATGTTTGGATTAACGTTTTCATGATAGTAGCATCTGTGTTGTATGCCATTTCATGCTTGTGGAATGTGTTGCACAGGGGTAGAAGGACCGGATGGGGGGTTGGTCCTTTGTCCCACAGCGCCCCTCAGTTGCTGGAGGCCTCTTGGTGTACTGGTGGAATAGACGCGTTCCATCCAGATGGTCTCTTGTTTCAGGCAGCGATGAAGAGGAGAACGATCATTAAATTCTCCCGCTACTTCTCGTGGCCTTTCTGGCTCCACATAACTATCCGAGGGGTTCCGGCAAGCGGAGGGATTTACAGTTGGGACTTGGGTTTGACCTAGCAACAGTTTTAGTAATGGCAATGTGAAGGATTTTCTCGTTAAAAATGTGAGAAATGCATTATACGAATGGACATACGCGGCTAAGTGTAAGGCTGGGAAAGTGAGAAATGTGTATTGGGTCACGCGGCGGCATCCCGTGCACGTGCGTATATTGATCCAAACGTGTTTGTCCCTCCATGCTGCTCCTCCCCCCCCCCCTCCCCAGCTTGCTTCCCCTCTTTCTTCCCTCAATACTTCATACTTAGTCTCCTTTCCTTGTTTCACTTCATTCTTTTAGGCGTTGTCTCGATAGTTTCTTGTTAGTGCATTGCTTCCTCCTCTAGTTATTGTGCACAAGGGAACTTGGAAAGTTTCATTGCTTAGTTGCTTGTACTGGAAATTACCTAGGTGTTTTGTGAAGTGATATTCACCTTGTCACTGGGGGCTTCAGACACGAATACTCAGTCTTCAGTCTTGTATCAGTCTTGTACCTTTGGACAAAAAAGTCTGCCATCATCCTTTCCAGTTGTCCCATTTTATATCCTCTATGCTCTTGCTCTCCTGGTTGCCTCTCCCCTCTTTTCCTCCGTGGGTGGGGTGAACCTTGATGTCTGGGGCCGAGGGTGGGGTGGGGGTGGGCACAAGCAGACAGGGGCTTTCACACAAAGACTCGTGGTACACGTCTGCGCCGGGATGCTGCCGCCCCTAGCACCCAACCCGAGCTCCCTCTCCCGAGTTGCTTCTTTGCTTATCTACATATTAGTCGACAGCTGCTGGAATATGAATCGTCTGTCTGTTCATTTAATTTCTTTGGCATAGCAATGATATAGCGAGTTACGCCTTTTTAGTTTTTAGCACTGGCCGTGCTGAGTGGTGTCGTCGTCTCAATAATATAAGGAACTGATTTTTATTCAATGAAAGTATTCATTCTTTCAGGTAATTGCTGTGGTATTTCAAAGTATTTGTTAATTTCCTGGTATGTTAAAGAATTGTACATACCCCAGTTAAAATGTTCTTAGTCTGTTAAAATATCATGGAATTGGTTGCAAGAATACGAGAAGTGGCCGTGACATTGCAGGAACTCTGAAATACTTACCACATTTCACCATCGTTGAGCTTTGTAATAATTGACGTTATGCTTTTGCTTTGGACACGCAACGCCGGCCCCCTGATGGTTCAAGGTACACCGCAAAGTAATAGGGCCCACGAAGAAGCGTTATATATTTGTAGGGAGTCATTAAGTCGGTCGTAATTTAGGGGAGATAAGGTTATTGATAACTGGAAAAATAGTTATTAGTGAAGAATTTTTTTTATTGTATTTGGAGTAGTCATCGGAAGAGCTGGCTATTTAACCTAATAACGCGACTTGTGGCTTATGAGGCTGGGAAAAGTAGTTGTCATTTTCTCCTGCTTTATAAATTCCGTAAGAGGCGACAGGCTCTTTGAAAAGTTTATAATGGAAATTTAAAATGTTCCATATGGAGGGTTTCATAAATTTTTTTAATTTTTTCTCAGCTCTGCTCCCTTTGTAATATTTAGTTTGCGTCAAGACTAACTTCTCATTTTCGTGTCTTGTTTGTCTCTTAAGCAAATGCAATAGGTTGACTTCTGGCCAGAAAATTTGTCGTTTCGCACGAGTAAAAGTGAAGGCAGTAGCTCCAAACGGGACCAGGTGTCAGGTATTTAAATGTCCTTACCTATTAATGCACGACTTGAGTATTTTTCTACGGCTTCGTACAGGTCTGGGTTTTATTGCATCATCGGTGCGGATTTTAATTTTGTGGCGAATCATTGAAACCTCGGTATTGGTCCGTTGTTAGGTAACATTTGGAAAGTCTACAAGAACTGAACTTTTTCGGTAATTTGATATAATGTTTTAAAGATGTCTGAAAGTACATGTGACAAAGTTGTTTCATTCTAAATTTAAAAGATTATAGAAGATAACGTGTAAATATCCTACGATAGTATGTGGAGGGGAATTTAAAATCTTGGAGAAGTTACTATTGAGGCTTTCCTTAAACTAGAGTGCGTAAAGTTTTCAAGGGTAATTATGGCAAGGAATCTTCTACACGATATAGTATGGACTCGGGAGTTCCATAAGACAAGTTTTTTTTTATGTAAAATGCGTTCATTCTCTCTCGGCAATCTCGAGTTATTTTAATTGCCAGACTACATTGACCTCCAAGTATGGCATACCACAAATAAACTAGAATCACAAAGGATGTATATTAAATGTAGATATACAAGCAATATTTCCAAGTATGTAACCAAAGCATTTTTAAATTATAAGTTTTGATTTTGATTTGCATTATTTGTAGCAAAATGTTGTCTAAGCTTATATTTATATTTTTGTATTACGAGAATTACTCAATGTAAATTATTAAAATGTAATTGTATTTTTATAATAAAAGAAAAGAAATGCAATTGTTTTTAAGTTTACTTAAACTGTCATTGTTGATTTTCAATATTTTCTTTACAGAATGTAGACCATAAGATGAAGTACAAGAGCAAGAAGGGCCAGCTTCCTTTCGTTGAGGTCAACGGAGAAGAAATCGCAGATTCCGCTATTATTATTAAGGAGTTGGGTTCCCGGTACAACCAAGATCTGGATGCAGGTCTTACCCCCGAACAGCGCAATGTAGCTCATGCTACCATTTCAATGATAGAAAATCACTTTGCCTGGTGAGTACTTTTATTTCCAAGATTATGTATTCATGTTTCGCTCCCAGAGGATAAGGTTTACATAACTGAATTTTATTATCTAGAATATATTTGGATTTTATATTCGATATGTTTTCATAGTTTTAAAAGCACATTTCTGTTCTAAACACTAAGACTCTTCACTTTGATGTTCCAATTTTTCCACGTAGTATATAAATACTTAGTTCACAGCTTAATTATACAGGATTTCGTGATTTCCATGTCTGTGTGATAAGAAAAAATGAAGTTTCTTTTTTGTGCGACTTTTGTTACCGATTGGAGTACAATAGATTTATAATATGGGAAATTTGTGTTACTTATTCGACTAAGAAAGAGGCCGGGCGATCGAAACCTGAAATAAACAGACCAAAGGAATGGTGGCGTATGGCCTTCACCCCTTTAAATGGATGTATTTTGACGGAGGGAGGTGCATGGTGGAAGGTTTAGTGTTAGAGGAGAATTGGCTGGTCACCATGGAAACTGCCCCCTCTCTCTCTCTCTCTCTCTCTCTCTCTCTCTCTCTCTCTCTCTCTCTCTCTCTCTCTCTCTCTCTCTCATCCAGTTCCCTTTACACGTATTGGTCGGGCCCATTTGGATAGTTTCTTTTTGGAATTAAAATTTTTTTGTTGACTGCAAATTTTTCTCCAATTTTTATCCGTAATACAACCTTGGAAAATTGTTGATGGTAACTGACGGAAGGGTGAATGCTGAACTGATAATAGGTTTTATTCAGATGCACTGCAATTCCGTGAATGGTCGTTTATTAGGTCAGTATTCGAGTAGACTGGGAACCAGCTTGGTTATACCAAAAATAGCTTTGGGTATTTTTATGATTGTAGGAACATGTTTCACAGGGTGATCAATGAGGCTCCAATCCTCTGATTACGTGTTCAGTTTTAGGGTGTTTAAGGAAATATGTGTTGTGAATTCATACTGTTGAATCCGTAATGTCACCTGTGTGGTAGCGGTGCAAGTAATAGGAGTTACTTGTGGGAGGGCAGACGTCAGGTTTTATGCCTTGGTTCACGTTGGTAACTTGAGTCTGAAGAAGTTGTGTTTGGGGAGGGGTGTTAGTGTGGATGGCTGGATAATGAAGGGGGTTGGTCTCCAGACTCCCCAGCAAAGATAAATATCCACGCCTGTATTTAATGTACCCGTGAGTTGTCTTTTGGCCTAACAGTTAATAATGTGATATTTAATAGTGGGTTCAAACTGTATGCTGAATTGCGGAACGTGTGCCCTTAGTCTCATTTTTATTGCGTTGAAATTCTCTCTCTCTCTCTCTCTCTCTCTCTCTCTCTCTCTCTCTCTCTCTCTCTCTCTCTCTCTCTCTCTCTCTCAGAACGCAAGTGACGAAGTATCATTTAGATGTTATTCTTTATCTTGGAAAACTATATCTCATTCATGGCCAATTCCCCAAGAAGAATGAAAATGTTTTTAAGGGCAATTTTAATTTTCATAGAGCCCAATGAGTTTGTGCTTGAGTTGGAATGCAGGATATGTTAACAAGGGATTACACGAGTGGGAGGTGCGCTGGTAATTTCGTGCTCTAACCTTTCAAGAAATTGAATTGGGAGTCGTGAATGCTGCTGCTTTAAGAATGGATCGCGTCTTGAGAATTCGAGAAGGGCGGATAAGGAACTTCAACCCGGTATTGGAAGTTATCAGAAATAGCCGGTTAGCTGTAGACTCAAAATTAATCGGCGCACTAAGGTTTTTAATACGTTTACTATTTTTATGCAAACTTTGTTGGTGCGAAAATAGGAATTTGTAATTATTTACAGTAATTAATCGATCCACAACTATCGACTCAAGGTCTGTAGGTTGGTTTGAATTTCATGAATTTATAGATCGTGCTAGCAGTTATATTTTTTATGGTAGGTTTTAATGTTATGTTAAATTTTACTTGTAAGTTGAAATATCAGTATTTACGTTGACATATGGACTCGCTTCCTAACGAGAGTTGTCATTTCTTCGTAAATTTATAGGAAGTTGTGCAAGCCTTTATTTTTTTTGGTGGATTAAAATCAGTATTTTGATTAGTAACTGCCAAAATATTGAAACTTCACCAATGTCTTGTGCGACAAAACTATAAGTGCGTTGATAAAGGAGTTCCGCAAGGTTACGTTCTTTGTAATGTGGGTGACGCAGGTGAACCATGGAACGGGAGGAAGAGCTGAAGAATTGAGGGGAGGGTGTACAGTAATGTGGGTCAGGAGAGTAATTGCTGTGCCTGTGGTTAACGCTCTGTTCGCTCCCTCCTACCTTTAGACAAACGCTCCTGCCCTTATTTCCACTTCACTTTTTTCAAACTTGTTTTAAAAGGTTAAAATGGGGGTGGTAGATTCAATTAGGTATTTTGGCCCCGAATTACTGTGAATTGACATGTATTACGTTATTCTTGTGATTCCCAGTGTTAATTCCTAGACATCTGCCCTGCAGCATGAAGCTTCAAATTGTAAGTGAATAAACTGCTACAGAACTTCTGAGATAAGTTCCATCACATAAAATCTTGAAATGGGTCGCCGGAATTTTCCTGAAACACTTACTGGATGAAACATAGTTTCTTTATGCACAAGTCATTTTGCTCGCTTTTACAGTAGCACCTTAAAAGTTGTCCTTTAGTGTGTGAATATCTTCAAGATTTCAGGCATATATTACATTGGACTGCGTTAAATTGATAGGAATAGTCATGTTAATTGCTGAACGGGAATGGATTTAATAATGGAAGTGTCCATACCATTAATGAATGCTCAGCAGCTATCTGCGATGGGTTATTGAGGTAGTAAATTTTAATCGTTTTGCTCGATAGTATTTAGATGCAATTTTCTCATCAGCCTTGAGGACACGATGGAGTTCAGAAAGTCGTTCAATGCCCTAGACTTGATAAACTCCATTTAATTCCTTGAGCTATATTCAAATTACCTCTTATTCAGTAGTAGCGAATGGGTTTTGTTTTGAATGTCTCGGAATGGAGTTTCTTTCCTGGCCAGCCTATCGAATTTGTAACAAATTGCACCTTGCAATTATATATACTGTAGTAGCAGTTTCCAATCATTGGAAATGTTGCCTTTTAAGTTTTACCGTAAAAACAGTATGGTTTCTGTAACTTTCATCAGTAATTGGTGTTTTTATGCAAGACAGCCACATTTGTTCATGGCTAATTTTGTATAGTGAATGCCCCATAGGTTTATTTGATAATCATTTTTGTTACCTACTAGCGCGAATTTTAAGTCTGTAGTAGGATGGTTTATAAAGAAAAGGATCCGGAAATGTCTTTGTGTTCAGAGAGACTGGTTGTGGAGCTTATGAGTGATATGGTAGCGGCAGTCCTTAAAGATGCTTGTGGGGTGGAAGTAGGTTTTTTGTGGGTACTAGTGTGGAATGTACAGGGTTGGCGCGCTCAGTGGGTCGGAGGGATCGTGTCCTGGGGTGGTATTTACAGGAGAGGATAAAGGGGCTTATTTTGTTGGGGTGGGGGGTGCCGGTGGGAGTTAGACTGTTTGAGCGATGAATTTATTGGGAGAGAAATGGGCTTCAGCCGTAGAATAGGGAGGGTTGGGGTTGGGGTTTGGAGAGCTGTGGTTGACTGAATGGAGTACAGTAGTAGATGCCCAAATGCTGGTTTTGTGATAGACGGCGCGTGCTGGATGGTATAAAGAATCTGCAACAATCCACAAGGGGAGTTTTGCACATCATTAGATAAATTTGACCTATGTTGGATTTCGATATTTTAGGTTTCAAACTCCAAGCGGTTAAGGTTGGGTTATCTGGGCGAGCTTCAGAATTCAGTATCATTGGAGTTGCTAGACAGTTGGATAATGAGTAGGTTATGCCCATCGGTTACATTGTCACGGCGTTTTCGCAGGCAAGTAGAAATCTGTTTATGCAGCTACCAAAACTCATTGAGAGGAAAAGCATTAATGTGGTTTTGTTTTCTTTATACCCCACGTTTCTTGTGTAAGGTCTATAAACATGCCCTTGTGAACGTAGCATTGTTGAGTGAAGAGGACGAGACCCACTGCTGGGTCTGCGTTTGGAGTGATGGCTGGGGCGGTGTTTGGGATTTATCGTGTGTGCGTGCGTGAGTAAGTGAATCTCCCGGCGATTATTCAGTTAGTCGGCTCACATCTGATAGTGAGTCACAGACTGTCTCTACAGACAGGATTACTACTACAGATACCGGCTGGTGGTGGCAGGGATGGGTTGCACTTGGCAACCCCTTTTCCTTCACGGCGTGATCACTCGAAGGAAATGTTCTGTTAAGCGCTACATTATTTTTCCTTGCCGGCGCTTGATATCGCAGTTTATATTTGTGCAACTGCTTGTAAATGTATTTTAATATGGCCGGTCGACCGATATTTTACCATTTAGCAACAGTTATTTTGTTTAAGAATTGTTTCGCCTTAAGCGGTTTCCAGGGTAGGGTACGATTTAATTCTCTCTCTCTCTCTCTCTCTCTCTCTCTCTCTCTCTCTCTCTCTCTCTCTCTCTCTCTCTCTCTCTCTCTCTCATTCAAGCAAACAGACGGTTCCTGCCGCATTTCTAAAACTTGAAGAGGCGTGAATCCGGTGTTGGGATGCTATTGTGTGTTTTAAACTAATGCGGATATCTATCCGTAATACGGGTCTATGAAGCTCTGCCCTTTGATTATTACATGGATGTTTCGTGACTATATACTGCGGAAAGTTTACTGCTCTATGCGTGTGTGGGTTGTCTTCGAAAAGCACAGCCGATAAGCTTTGCTTTAAAACTTTCTACTTACAGAATCATTGGATAAAGGGGATGAAGACTCACACCCCTCTCCAACAGACTGGGGTGAAAATAGGAAGGGCAATTAGATTATTTTAAATTACCGAGCCAGAAATAGCAAAAATTTAGTGAAAGCCGCCATATGGCCACGATTGGACCATAATTATTTCAATTTTTGTAAGTCTTGAAATAAAAAATCTTGGCCCTGGGCCGCAGTACCGTAGGCCCAAAAGTGTTGCCTTCATAAGGAAAACATAATCAGGCAGTATCAACGTCTTGTGAATCTTAAGTTATCAAGGGAGCGGAATTCGATATTCATCTACAAATGCTTGGTATTAAACGGGTGCCACTGCACCCCTAATAATAGTTTCATCCCTTCCCAGAGGGGCGTGAATGCATTTAATCCACCTTCCCGATGTATAGGGAAAATGTTACACCTGCAAAGCAACAAGGTGGTTCAGGTGAGCGTTTCTGTGCCCACGGCCCTGTATTCTAGATAATTTCTATTTGCGAACTATTATTGCGTTATGTTGCGCTTTATACGATAATGTATTTGCACTGTAGTAGGAGTTTTTGCTGCTGCTGGGGAACTTGAGTAATCTCATGAATATTGCTACATCCCAAACCTTTTCTTTCCCTGGTTAGTATTTGCGAGTGGCGGCACGTCGTGACTGACTCGTGATATTCAAATCTTGGTCGCTAATGACGTTTTAAAACTAATAGGTCGTCTTCCTGGGTTGTAATATTTGGAGTGTAACGAACGTAACAGGTGCCTTTCAGATTTGTCATGTGGAGTGCAGGACACTCACTGTCCGCTTGCTCTTGCCTGGTACCTACCCCCTCCCCAATAATCCCACACGCCCACTTTAGCTTGATGCGGGTTAGAGGACCGTTGAGCCAGTGATGGTGTGTAGGCCTTTAGTTGAAACTGTATTTTGAAAGTGTGCTGTTTGATTCGGAATTCTCATTAGCTAGTCGGATTATTTTAGGCAATCAATATACGGATGCCTAAGCATGTTTTAGAGTGCTGTTGTAATTAGTAAATTTAAGAAGTCTGTCTGCAGATCGTAACCAAGAATTTCGCGTTTTAAAAAGTAAATGCTAGAAACTTTCTAGTTAGCTTGAAAGTTCACACATCTTGGCTTTTACGTTCGCATGGTGTTTTTTGTATATCCGTGAACAGTTGTTAGTATTTCAACTTTTATATTGAACAGTATTCGATTTTAACTTTGCTAATATGACTTCTGGCTGATACTGTTTTAGTGTTGAAATGGTCTCTCTTGATGTTATACCTTTGGATTTTTTCTACTTTATTTCCAGGCCTTAACATTTCATTTTTACCGAATTGATCTTTCTTCATCCCAGTTCAACCCAAGCCGTTGTTCTTGGTCACCCAGCTCCCTTCAGAGCTCCTTTAAACTCCCCACCACCCACGCCACCACCTACCTCCCAGCTAGTCTTTCCCCCCTCAGCGACATGTGTTGCCGACAGGGCTCTGTCTCTGTTCCTTTGGAAGACGGAGTCGAGCGTTTTGGACAATTTTTAATAAAGGTCATTTAGAGGCAGGTTATGTTTTTGTTATTGAAGGTTAACGTTATGGCAACTGCATATATGCAACAATGCGATATTGACTAGGAATAAATAACGGCAGACATATTATTACGTAATTACAATAAGGTTTTTTATCCGTAATGTTTGGCAGCGGCCTTTTGAGTTGAAAAAAGTTGAAAGGTTTTCAGCTTTGAAATCAGTAATGAAACCATTTTACAGTTTACCAGAATTTGGAACTCAGTTCGCACAGTTGCTGTTTAAGAAGAAAAAAAAATAGTTAAGGAGATGGAAGAACGAGGGTGTACACGTTACTCTTGAACCCACCGTATAATGTTAAAGTACCATTATTAGGAAATGACTTGAGATTGTCAAAAACATTACTTGCACTCGCGAATAGGTACACAATCGGACATGAGAAACCGAGGCAGTTAGACAGGTAACAGGAGTTTCATTTACACTTGTACGGTGATGAAAATTTCATGGCATGAAGTTTTGTTTAGAAGCTCAAATGACTGTTTTTGGTTCTGTTTTTACTGAGCTGTTGACGAAATTATGTATAACTTAGCAGTGTCCGTGTTTAGGTTCCCAAGTCTGGCCGTTAATCCAACTAGGTTTTCCGTAGGAGTGATGTGGCCCTGGTGTTGGGAATATGAGTCGTGTGGTCTGTGGTGATCTTAAGCTGGGGCGAGATGGACGGGAGGGATTTTTCTTTGAGGGTATTGTATTCCGCTTATATATGAAGGTTTTTGTCTCCAAGGCATTTTTTTTATCAGCGGTAAATTATTTTCTAGACATTTACGTAGTTATGGGAGAAGCGATCTGGAACTAGTAGTCTTTTAAAATTAAAATAGCATGGGTGTTTGATTTCTTGATCGCAGAAGAGACCTTTTAAGAATTCTCGAATGAATTTCCTCGGGGGTAGGTAGCGCATCCCTCATATTAGGTTACCGCCACAGCAGACCGACGCGCTCACTGCTGTTAGACGCCTTCCTCCCCCTCCCCCTTCTGTACTCTACTCTCTGGCCACATTGTAGTTTCGCCGATTTAGCTTTGTTAAATATGTGAACATTGTCTACAGTAATTTTGCTTTGAGATACAGTTTACGGTTGCATAAGCTGTCTTCATACGAGTTGTGAAGGTTCTGGAGGTCGTTGATCTGTGCGTACGTAAACAGCCCTTGAATTTTCCAATCCTCCACCTTCATACCCCCCTTTCCCTTCGTCTCTACTCTGCCCTAGTCCCTTACGGACCATCGGTGCTATTCGTTTTTAGCCATTTTGAACCATAATAGTTTAACTGGTAAGGGTCACAATTGTTCATGCAATGTTCACCCGAATTACAGGGTGTACGTAGGGCGTATCCTGTGCGCGCAGTGTTCCATGTTGCCTGAGGCATTGGCCAAACGTACAAGCCGAGCATATTTCTGCTCCGAAGTCCATCTGGCCTGATAACGCTTGTTGATGCTTCGTGTTGTTATACTATAGTGAATTTTGTTAATGATTTTTCCGTAAATGGAAAGCTAAACCATTGCTTCCTCTAAGTTCGGTGTATGAGGAACTGCGGGGGAGTAAGTATCTGGTATGGGGAAGTCCAAGGGGAAAAAAGGGCAGCCACATGAATTGGCAACACAAGCGTAAAGAGGCAGCTGAGAGAAAGAGTTTGAGTGGAGAGGTGGGGAGGGGAGAGATTGGGGGACGGAGGAAATGGCAATAAGTGGTCTTAATGAAGAAAAAACTGCCTCTTCATAGATTTTATAACTTTTCATTTTCTTTGTTCACTTTAAGTACCTGTAAATGTCCGTGAGATTTTAGCTTTGAAACGTAATTAGATGTAATTCAAAAAGGTAGGTGTAGAAATAATGAATCTTATGATTAGGAGCCAACTAAATACTATAAACGTATAAATAAATGGAAGAAGTCTCGTTTAATATTTCCCATTTTTTTTGTGTTAGATTGCGAGATGATTCGGCAATTTGATAAATCTCAAAAGGAAAGCGTGCCTCGTAATAGCCATTTTAGGAGCAGTATGAAAGTCTGAGTTTGAACCAGAAATTGTCAGAGCTAAATGTTGTAGAAAGCATTGACAAAAATGCGTAAATATCGGTTCGTCTGAGAGCCATGATGGTCGAGGGAGGAAGAGCGCTGGCGTACCAGCAGCAGCAGCAGCAGCTCGCCAGTATTGATTGTGGGTATATGAATGCACCGGACAGAGTAGACTCAGACTCCGGGTAACTGTGAAATGCATCATCTGATGTAAATTGAACATGTCGTTTTCGATATGTTGACTGCTGTGACTTGGACCATAGAAGAAATAGTTTCCATCTAGTCAAATAGATTAGTATTTAAGATTTTTTTTCAACTCTGGAGGAAGAGTTTGTTGTTAACTTGTTGAACCACCTGTGGCCTGTTGCACCACCTGCCAACCCTTCACTCGATCACGTATCCATTCTGGAGCTTGTCTCTCGGGGGAAGGTGCCAGTAGGGTTTTAGTGACGTCAGTCGAAGTTTTGTTATAAAGAATGCAACGAAAAGCCAGATTGCTGAATGTATGGGTAGAATATGTTTAGCTCCAGGATATTGAATAGAAATATTCCCCACGTTCATTCCAAAATAAAACCCGTACATTAATCTTGTAATCTATGACATACAAAACTCATGAGAAGTATAATTAGGAGGTTGTTTGTAGGTAGTTGTGTAGTATGAAGTGGGAGGGAAGGCAGCGGGAGGGTGTAGTTGGTTGCTATTGATCCTGTCTGGCCACAGTCTGGCAGAGCTACAACCCCTAGCTGGAGGTGGAGGGAGACACTCTAGGAGGGTTGGGGAAGCCGAGGATGCTGCCTGCTGCTGCCACACCACCCACCACGCCCACTGTGCCACTTCTCCTCCTCCTCCTCTAACGGCTAACCTTAGGATGAATATCATACTGTTGGATATTCATCTAGGTATTCTAATGTTCAAAAATTCTGACCATGAGAGTTTTCTAGGGTTTTGAGGTTCTCGCCTGTTAGTGTTTTCCATCATCAAGACCTACAGTAGTATGTTCCATTTGAGCTTTTAGTGCATGGTTATAGTTGTAAATCATATTTTTTATTACTTGGAGTGCCTTCTATATGGTTGTGGCCTTTTAACCCAGGTTTTGGCATGGAACCCTATTTTTTAACATTTTCAGGGTGGTGAAGTCTACCATGTGCAACAACCCAGATTTATGTATTCAAGGATATAATTTGGATTTGAAGCAGGTGATCCAGCGAGCTTTACCTGCAGTGATTCTTAACTTCCTCTTTAAACGTAAATTAAAAGCGGTGGGTGTTGCTAAAAGGCATTTTGACTCGACTGGTGCAGTGACCCCTTTGGGAAAATTTTCTCCATACTCAATATTCAAATGTTCAACTTTTCCTACTCGATTAGCACGTCTTCAAAATGGGAATTTTAACACTGGCTTTGCTCTCTCAACTAATATATGTAGGAGATTTGCATGAACTAAATTTATTCTGTACTCTTGTATTGATCTCAATCTATACTAATGAAACTAATGAGTTGCATCTTTAGCATTCATGGTAAATAGGTAATTGGGTGTTTTTCACAAAGGGTTGTGAAATGGTGGCGGTGCCGATGCCCCGGTGAATGGGTAAGGGCAGCCAAGCTCAATCTCCAGCAAGCACTCAACACACGTATCCCAAATGCTGTCCTCAACTTTGCCTTCAAGCTGCGTTTCCGTCAGGTCAGCGCTCACCAAAAGTGGTCAACACTCATCTCTATAAGGCTATAGTAACTGCACAATTGCTTGGGTCTTCCAAAACCACAATTGTGTATTACTGTATTCTTCATGTGTTAATTTTTTTTTTTTGTTTCCTCAACCTGTAGCTTAGCACTAACTTGCTTAGTAACCAGTAACTACTGCTTTTTTTTCTCTTTGCTGCTGCTGCTGCTGCTGCTGTTGTTCCTGTCACTGCTGTTCATATCACTTCCACCATTAGTGTCCTTGTACAGGCAGCCAACCTGCAGGAATCCCCCGTGGCGTGTTTCGCACATTCATGGCCAGTCATTAGTGGACAAAGTTTCCCTGTTGACTTAACAGCTTGCAAATCTTGGGCTTTTTTTTTTTTTTTTTAGTAAAAGAATTAGTTTTAGAGAAAATTCAACAGTCCAAGTTCTTGCAGCTGTTCCATGTTTTTAGTAAATAGTTTTCACTTGGCAATAAAAGCCATGAACAAACCAGCATGTTGCATGGGTGTCTTTTTCTTGTAGGGTGGTTAAGTCCTGGCGCACAAAGAACCCCGCTGGCATGCTGGGCGCCTACAAGATGGACTTGCAGCAGATAACTGAAAAGAAGTGGCCAAAGCCAGTCCTTGAATTCATCTTCAAGCTAAAGTTCCGGAGGGTAAGCTTCAGCCTGTCTGCCTTGCTGCCCTCCCTTCTCCCCAGTGTTTTTTTGCCTGCTTTTGCTTCCTCCACTTAGTGTTACTGCCCAGTCTGTGTTTAAATTTACTATATCTAGGGTAGTTTAAGCGTAATTTGAAGTTATATTTGTTTATATAATGTGCTAATCTTGAAATTAATGAGAGCACTAGTAGGAATGGTTTCTAACTGCTTGTTCTAATGCACAGGCTGCCAAGAAGGTCCGTGCTCATGGTATTGGTGTTCATAAGCCTGAAGAAATAGAAGAATTTGGCCACAATGACCTGATGGTTCTATCTGATCTCCTAGGTGACAAACCCTTCTTCTTTGGAGATGCTCCCACGACGGTAAGAAAGTTGTTTCCTGGTTTGTTCTTCCAATATTTCTATCGACGACTTTTTTTTTAACGTGTTCATAGTTCTTTACAATGCTTGCATAGCACTTCATTAATACATTATTGATGTAAGTAGATCAGTTTTGAGTAGTGAAAATTTTGTAAAGTTGAAGACTAACATGACTAAATTAGTTCTTATATAGTATTTTTATTTGTAACCAAAACAGGAAAGTGTCTCATTAAGAGGTGTGTTTTCAAAGGTGATTTTTGTTTACTAGAACTTTTTTTTTTATGATGAAAATTCTCTTTGCAGTTGGATGTGGTTGCATTTGCTAACCTCGCTCAGGTTGCGTTCATGGATAAAGAAGTTAGTTATTCACTGCGTGACTGGATGAGTGAAAACTGCAACAACCTTGTTGAATTCTGTAATAGGGTGAAAGAGCGTGCTTTCCCAGATTGGGATGAAATGTGCTCCAATCTTGACTTGAATTCTCATCTACCAAAACCACCACCCAAGGAGGAAGAACCTGCTGAGGAAAAAGAGGAAAAAACTGAGAAGACTGAAAAGACAGAGGAAGACAAGAAGGATGAAAAAGAAAAGGATGATTCTGAAAAAGAGAAGGCCCAGAAGGATGAGAAGGAAGGAGAAAAAGAAAACAAGAAAGACAACAAGACAGAAGAAAAAGAAAAAGAGGAAGAGAAAAAGTAGAGATATTAAACTTAAGTACGTTGTTGAATGCGCAGTCGAACCAAATCTATTTGTAATATATGTGATAAATGTTGTTTGAAAGCTTTTTTGCTTGATACACTTTGTATAGATCTTGTTAGCGTGGAACACAGCACCTCCCTGTGCCGACATAGTCGTTAACATTTCGATGGCCACTATCAGAAAGGAGCTCGTTCTTACCTTCATGTATGGGAGAGTTCAAACAGTAAAGGACTTAAGACTAAATGGAAGGGTGTGTCATTTGCAGTTGTTCAGTTGAATTGAGCAGCAGTTAATAAAAATTAGCTTTACTGAGACCACCTTTACCTTGCTGTTTGAACTGGTACCAGCCACTCGTTTGTAGATTTTTTTGGTCTCAGCAGATGTTTTAGTAGTTTTAACCAAACTGCTCATTTTCTTATATGAACATGACCAGATTTATATACAGAACTGTATAAACCTTAGATATTGCCAGACAAGTTGAAGGTTTGAACTGGTAGTCAAATTTTCTGTGTGGCATGAAGATAGCTTTTAGGATTATTCTGAGTTGAATGAGTTTTAATAACAGTATTATCATGGGAAATGAGTTAGCTATACCTGTAATGTTCCATGACAATGAAATTTTTATTTCTTCTTTTTTAAACACTTTTTGTACTATTAGTTTGTACATTCCTAGATTTTAATAAGGCATCTAGAACATTTTGATAGTTTTTACACAGGAAGTTATTTTGTAATAATGAAAATACTCAATCTATAGGTTCTCTTTGATACCAGAGGGAAGACAGACTCCCACCGCTTTTTGTGATAGGATGCTCATGGCCAAGTCCATAACCTATCTGAGGTTTTTGACCTGAAACACCACCTGGCTTGGAACTGTTATTGGAAATAGTCATCTCTTCTTCTACCCTGTACAAGCATTGAAGAAATTGAATTGTAGGGCTGAAAGTAATTTTGAAAATTAGGTCTGAAGTAGAAGTAGAAACATGTTGCCAAAGTCAGGAAGACCAAGCACAACTGTGAATTGGGTCAGAGTAACCTTTTGAGGTGTCCACGACTCGAGAAATTCATTCATACAAGGACCTCATGTAGACTATGCTTGGCAGTTTGTAAGACCCCAAGACATATACGACACCAAAATTATAGAGGACCTGGTGCCGTATAATCAAAATTCCAAGTAAGGCACAAGGACTTTTGAAAGAAAGTTTTGAGAAGTGCTGATAGTGAATTATATGGTCTTTGTAAAGAAGAATTTTATACAAAAAAAGGAGCTTGCACAGTATTTTCGGTCTTAATGTGCTGTGATACCAAAACAAACCAGTTTTGTAAGAAGTGCTAAATAGAAGTAAGCCATTAATACAATGAACTTTGTAGCCTTGCGCATAGTCCAAATTGTAAAAATAAAAATTGCTCTTTAATTGCTAGTGATGGCTAGAGGAATCCTGGAAGTCTTGCTCTAGACCCTTGAGTGTATGAGATAATGTTTGTACCCTAGCTTTTTGTACACTTGGGACCCTAAAGCTTAAAGCATTGGTGTTGTAGACATATTTGGCATTTCTTATTATAGGCACATACACCACAGTTATGTATACAAACGTATTTATGTTCCTCAATATATGTAACCTTTTAGGAAGAATGCATTTTTACTTAACTCCTTTACAGCCTAATAATACTGTTTGGCTGCATAATTTACAGTACTTGCTATTCCCTCCACATTCTCTTGGATGAAAACAAAATTGAAATACAATGCTTGTTAATGTAAAGATCGTGTATACTGGCAATATACGTATTCTTGCAACTGGCCAAATATTAACTGCAGAAAAGCATCTGGAAACTTGACAATTAGTAGTGAAAACACTATATGGATTTGATGGGGGGAATTGAGAACACAATGTAGAGAAATAGGTTGTAATGCTTACAAGAAACGATTATGGTATTTTCAGTTTCAACATTAGATACACCTGCAATAACTACCACTAGCTCTTGTACACATTACAACCAAAATATTTCCCTCTCCCTGACAGATTTTTTTTGCCAGCAACATAGATCTGGTAAGAGAAAAGAACTTGGTTTACACCAGATTTTTGCATGTTCAATACTTCTAGGGGAGGGGAAAAAACTCCCAAGGCTTTGACAAGGGATCACTAATTTCATTGAATGTACTGCATTTATTTACACCATAAAAGATTAGGAAATTACAGTATTAACCCAATGTGGTTTTTTCAGTCTTTAAACAATACACCCAAGAATTTTGTAAAGAAATAATTTTGCACAATTTGTACTTATTTTGGATTAAAAACTATCCATATAAAAGGCATGAGTATTAAAAATATTGTCCATCCAGCTAATGGCATTTTCATGTGGAGAGAGAATACAGTATATGTACAAAGGAAACTGGAATGTCCTGCTGATGAAAAAAAAGTTCAAACTAAACTACCCAGTAAGTCTTTGAAAATATGTTCATAAGTATCTTTCAAAGGGACAGATCCATTAATGAAAGATACATTCTTAACAAGACTGCACATCTCCTGGAAGTATTCTAAATATTTTGGCCACATACAAAGTTCGAAGTAATTTTCACCATCCATACCTGGCAATGTGAAGGTACGTCTTTTGCGCCTCTCCCAACATTCCTCTTTTGTGAGTGTTATAAAATACATCTTATCACACAGTAGAGGTATATCGGAATAATTTAACAAAAGAAAGCCATCCAGTATCAATACTGGAGATAATGAATTTTCTCCTAAAAATCCATGAAACGGTGGTCTTGGTGACCTTAAAGCTGAACCAATAACTTCCTTCCTGTCACGAAAATGTAGAGAACTGCTTATGTCAATATCTGCTGGATCATTCCTCATTATATAATTAATATCAGACATCATCTTGTTCATGTCAATGCTGTTAAGTGTATCCTTATTGTATCCAGTAAGAGGTCCTGGGGCTTTCAAATGACCTTTATAATCATTTGGAAGAATGTATTCATCCTGACTAAGATGAATCCTGCTAGCTGGAACATCCTTTAGGAGTTTCTTGGCTATGGTAGTTTTACCACCACATGACACTCCTGATAGAGCGATGACAAACCAGTTTTTGTACTCTCTCCTATTTTTGGTATCTGTACGTTGACACTGAATTACATGATTGGCCATACCTGTAACATGAATAGTAGAGAAGTCTCGTTAACATAATATCTGTATCAAAGATGGAGCAATAAAATTAGTACACAAACAGTACCACAACTTTGTTTAATCTATACTTGAACATTTTTTTTTTATTAATTCTGGATACTTGATTATGCTTCAGTATGTCACTTTTAACTTCTGTATTTAAACTTCAAAAACCAATTAGTTTAGAGTACTTTCTTGGACTCCTTATCATTTCCAATGTCTACAGTACTTTCCTTGGGTAGGATATCTCAAAAATGGTGTTGAAATGAACTAAAAATGTTACGTTATATTTCCAGAACCAGTGATGGTTTTCTTGAGAGAGAAACTGACCAGTTTTGAACTTAGTTGGACAGCATCTTTTGTTTTTACATAAAAGTTGTGTTATGTTTCATACATTTCATATGTATGCAATCAAATTTAGGAAATCACAGCTAAAGTAGAAAAATGTTTGCAAGAACTGTAGAATAAGGTGTAACCAGCCTAAGAAAAATGTTGAGGCTTCAGCACTAAACCAGCAAATGTCTCTTTGTAGGCCATATCTTTCTACTGTATGAATATATAAAACATGGGTTTAGGTCAGAGGGAACTTTAGACCTGTTACAGATGTTTGTCATTAGCAACTAGAACAACGGTCTTGACTCCAAATTGCACACCTTGCTTGAATAAGTAATCTAGTTAGCATTTTATAATGTTTATCAAAGTTCTCTGTCTCACAGATGCATATGTACTAATGTGCCAATGGTGATTCCGAACATGTTCTTCTTATTGCCCACTGAGCTCTCCCACAATATTTGTAAAGTTTTTTTTCAAATACTAAGGGACATGCTAATAAAGCCATACAATAATTCTTGGGAAGGTAACTGATAATTGCTTTTGACGATTTGTCTGCCATTTAATTTAAATTTGCTATCACACTTCCATATATTTGAGACAAAATGAAAATCTGCAAAGCAAGAAATTTTTTGCTTGAATTTTATGATGAATGCCTTTTGAAGCACTCAAGATACTTTTTATTTAATTGTAAGGTTTTTTTAATCACTATTGCTCTTTAATCTGATTTTCCCCTGGCAGGGTTACAAAAGAAGTCTCTTACTAGTGTCTCATGGACTTGGTGTTTCGATTTCCACCTGGTCCTGGTCATCTATGTCCTGTTTCCATGGTTTTCTGGCTCTTCCTACTGTCTTCATCCTAGACTATTATCTACTTCTGTAATATTATTCTAAGTACAGTTCCTCTCCCACTTCTGTCTCAGTCTTATGGTCTCCATCAGTTTTCCAACCTTTAAATACATCTACCACCAACTTGACAAATAGTAATGTTATCTACGTAACATGCAAGTAGCCATGCCTTGGTGTGTAGAATAGGGAAGGTCTTATATGTGTATCAGACTTTATCTTACAACTAAGCCTCTTACTGGCAGTTACGTAATCTCCTTCCTTCTCATGCAGGTTGTTGGTGTTTTTCTTACTGCTCTCTGTAAGTTTCTCAGTCCAGAGTCCCCTGTGTTACAATGTTCCCTCACACAGCCTGTCCTACCACCAAAACATGGTTTCGTCTTAGTCTCTCCAACTAAAATCAGCTCTTGGAAGCTTTTTGGATGTCAAGAATCCTTTGCACCCTTTTTGTTTTACAACATTAAGCATCAGCTGTGACATGTTACACTATGTACAACCTTACCAACTGCACTTCTTTGCTTTTTGTTTCTGGTCATCATTACTTTGTTTTGCCAAGACCAATATCTTGGCCATTCCATTCTTTTATCTTTTAAAAATTTATACAATCTAAATTCTGCTTTTAACACAAGTTCTTATGAAAGTAGTTCCATGCCCTTCCATTCCTGCAATTCACTGTCTATCAGAGTGATGGAGGAGAAACCACAAACAAATACTAACAATCCTTTGAAGGATGCCAGTTTTACTGTCAAGTTCTTCAAATATACTGTACCGTCATGGTTTTACAAGATTCAGAAAAATATGATGAATCCTCTTTCTTTCTGTATGGTACTTGTCTGATATCGCACATCATTATGGAGATTTTTGCGTATTTTAATGTTCTCTTTTTCCTGACCTGGTCCCATATGTTTTTATATTCCGGTTAGCTCATGAATGACAAGTTTGCTTGTTTAAACAAATTGTTGTTCTTGATGTTCTTTGGACTTCTTCCATGTCTTAGGGCTCATCTGACCTCTTAAAATTTAATTCTTTTTCTTGATTTCACTGAAATGTAAACGTCATCTAGTTCATATTCATTATGTTCATTTAATACATTTTTAAAGCATGATGTACTTCCATTAGCCCTTTATATCATACTTTGTCCATTTTCATTATTTATAATTTTAACACCCTTTTCATCTTTTCTGTTGTTACCTTAAACTAAACATTATCTTTCTTCCTTTTGCAGTGCCAAAATTCTGACTTCATTCTTCCCAAAATCCTTCTCTTTGCAGCCATACCACCAAGTACCATCTCTTAAAAGATTTGTAAGAAGACATGTTAAAACTGGAACAAGGCAAAACTGAAGAAAATAAGCGTACAGAATTAATGAAAATTAAATTAAAGAAATGCAGAATGGGATGGGTGCCTACAAGGCAAAGTCCTCATTTGGGAGGGGTTACACCTGCAACCCCTCCCAGATGGGGACTTTGAGGGAAAGATTCAAACTCCACATCCATAGGCCCTGAACAATCACCAAACTTTTGCACTCAGCACATTTTAAGCCTTCCTAAAAGTCACTTACATATATGGTTAGTAAAGTTAGAGATTGAGGAAGCCTGCCAGCTACAGGTGCTAAAACTCTTATCTCTATTCATGTCTTGGGGGTCTGGATGACTAATTAAGATACAGCAATTACAAATATATGAGATTTTATTTATTATATTGCAATTCTCAAAAATTTAATGTGGATAAACTAAGGCTGAAGACTGATATAAATTCTTTTAAGGATTTGTTTCCTGCTGATAATTTTGCATTGTTGACAGGAAGTTTGGCAATCACTAACGATGTGCTTCATTGTGAGAGCAGTTCAGCAGTGTCTGCATTCAAGGCTTTGTTGACGTTTACACTGATTATTCATTTAATACCATGAGTCAGATGGGTATGACCAATTCAAAGACAGGAAAATATTACTCAATGACATTTTTTTTTGGAATGCAGAACACCACAAACCAAAGGCTGGTTTATTTTGTTTTAATTTGTTATTGACATTCATTAATCCACAATGTCTGCCCCTTAGCAATAATAAAAAAAAATCATTGGCAAGGAAGGTATACTCGATCTAGTCATAGTACTATACTGTACTGAAGCATTGGTTCCTTTATCAGCATCCCCATTTCCTTTAATCCCAGAAATGGAAGTGTAATATACTGCACTATGATTGAACTACAGAAGAGCAGCGATATTAAAAGTACTAATATGTACTAAGTTCAAAAGCTAAAGCGAAGCATTTCTACCAGATCACAACTTTATTCAAGATACATTACGGGCATTGCAAGGCAATAACATCCACAAAGTAACATAGTGAAGAGGTTTGGTTAATGAAAATTTGGCTATACTAAAGCCAAGCATTGGAGCACTTTCAGCCAACTGGCACTTACAGTGAAAAGAGGGAGTTACAGAAGCGACAGTGCTTTATAGATATGGTCAACATAAGTTATCGGTATGTGTAATATAGCTTCAGGAATTAACTTATAGACTTCACTGACTGCCAGAGGCAAGATGATTATGAACAAGACTTCAACTGGTTACTCTTCTCATTATTATTATACAATACTGTAATAAGTTTAGAGATCACTGAGTCACATTTCTACGCACTCTGAAAGACTTACCCAAAAACTTTTTTCTTAAATGAATGTGAAAATTAGAGGAAGGTAAACTAAATGTTCACAGTTAAGAGGAGGAAAAATGTAGCAGATGAAGGGTAAAAGGAAAAATGCACTGTAGCTGGGGCTGAAGGAACTCAGAAAAGAGCCCTTAGTACCTTCTCCAGTGTCCCAAACTAGACAAATTCTCATTAATCACAATTTTAAGTCATCATAAATCTCAGTTGTACAGATCTTAGAAAACAGTTTTACAATAATCGATTCCCTGTGCTTTAGCAAGTGGTAAAACAAATGTCTTAAGTCAAAATATGAAGGGAAAATTTAAATTGTATGCTGCAAATACTATGAAATGACATTTTTAAGAAATTTGTATTTTTCCTAACACAAACCTGAGGTCTTTACATAGGAGATTTACTTTCAGCGCAAGCTGGAGCTGGCCATCTAACTAAAAACAAGGTGGATATTGGTAGTTGGCTACTGATGGAAGGGGAGGAATCCCCACCATCCAGTTGGTTCGCATTCACTTTACCTTTTGGCCCAAGAAGCAGAATGAGCTATTTTAAACGACAGGATGTTAATCTAATTTATCAACACATGGCTACCTATTCTCAGACAATTCTTTGTAAATATAATTCTCAATCACAGTACAGATACTTTATTAATAATGCTTGAACTGAAAGGATTTATGTTTTCAGGAGTACAATTAACAAGGAATAATACGTCATCTAGGCACTTAAAAAGTGTTTTTAAAATATTGATTTGTGTTATCACTCTTGCAAGTGCAGTCAAATGTGATGTTGAGCCTTTGGACCCAGTGAACTCCTGGTCTAAAGTATCTGGTGATCTAGAGTCTTAAGCCTTAGCAATGGGTAAAAAAAAAAATGAACAGGTACCTTATTAACAGTCCTGATTTGTACTCATCTGGGGTACTATTGAATGGGGATCTGAAAATTTAATACCTCATCTATATAGCAGAAGAAGCAAATAATCTTCAGAGTTCCATGCTTAGAAAGGCATAGTAAAAGGTTAGGAAAAGGGGTAAAAAATGTCATTACCTTGGCAGGCTCATATAATCTATGCAGAAGCAATAACAGGACCAGCAGGGTAAGTGCTAATAGACTTATGAGTTACACCTCTAGATAAAAACATAAAGGAAGATGGAGACCTCCAGGGGACCAAATTTATAATGGAGAGTTAACTTTCACATCACCCTTAAAAGCCAATGACATGGATACTGCCCTGATATCAGGTCCACTAAGCTAAAAATTTAGTGCCATTGACTCCACAGTATCCTTACAACCCCTTAAGGTGACCTGCCTAAGCCTGTAAGAAATAGTGCTTTTAGAAACATCTGACTTACACCCGTGAGTGGCTACCAACAACTGCAACCCCACATCATTTTCTAAAAGGCTTGGCCTTCCAAAGAATTAAAAATAACTTCTCACCACACTCAGAGGGCACAAGATCAGATCTTCCTTATTCCCAAATTGTGCAGACTGACTTATTTACCATGGAAGAGGTTACTACTGTCCTAGGCAACAATGACACAAGAGGATGCGAAAGTTGTGTTCTCTGAGTCACTGATGTCAAAAGGCAAATGAAAGACCGTACTGGTGATAAACCTTATTGCATAAGGGAAGAAAATGAAAAATGCATTGTATTCTTAGACTGACAAAAATTTTCTTTTGTTAGAGAAAACTAAATTTTCTGAGTCCAGTCCCGTGTCAGCCGGTGAAATTCCATTATAGCACGAATTTCTAGGTATAATATGCTAGATATACCAGAGAAAAAAGAGCTTTCAGGAAAGCTGGGGTTACTACCCCCAGATCGAGCGTCTTCTCCAGGGAAGACGTCGGTATAACGAAGGGTGAGTGAAAGATCACTACCACGGAGACTTACTCGAAAGATCTCTCCCTATCAAAACCCCCAGAACAGAGCGGTGAGCCGTTACAGCCCCTACGCCCAACACCCGCCAGTTCGGCGACACCAGCGCCACCTACCTCATTCCATTCCATTTT
The DNA here is from genome assembly GCF_040412425.1 of Macrobrachium rosenbergii. Classification (NCBI taxonomy): domain Eukaryota; kingdom Metazoa; phylum Arthropoda; class Malacostraca; order Decapoda; family Palaemonidae; genus Macrobrachium; species Macrobrachium rosenbergii. Next base: position 41,700,182 of record NC_089765.1, on the reverse strand, counting down.
CTAGCACGTGATAGCTACCTTTTCTTTTTGTGTGCTCGTGCCTTTTTTTTTTTGGATTTTATTCATCTTTCACCATGTCACGAGCAGCTTTACTATCTCCAAGTTTAAGTACCATCTTATTGTGGGGTTTTGTTCTATATTTTGGCTGTTTTGGTCTCGTCTTTTATAAATATTGAGATCTTATTATGATTGGCGTCCTCCGCCAGCCATGTCGATCATGCAGGCGGCACCCCATCAGTTCTTTTCTGTTGGGGTTGTCTCCTTGTCGTTATAGATGTTATTTTTGCCCCATGGTTCTCCTCCTGGTGGGTTTCCTGCGGTGGCCCCCTTTTTCGAAATTTACATATTATTGGCCTACCGGCCCTTTTGAGGGTGATGCCCGTCCAGGTACCCCAGGTTGGGTTCCTTATTATTTTTAGTCTGTATTAGGCTATTTATTTTGTTCTTGGCGATAGTGCTCTCTGTTCAATTATTTTATCCATTGTTTACCTCCTCGTGGTAGCGGCAGCCTCAGATCTAACCGCTGCCCCGAGGTAGGCTACGCACCCTATTGAGCACAATTTTTGTTACTTGCTTATGTGTGATGGTTATTTAATGGAGTAGGCTTATTTTGCTTCCATCCCCTTGCCCTCGGCGTGGAGATCCAGCAGGTTGAGGAGTTTTGGTTGCTGTTTCCTCCAGGGTCGTTTTTGGTGGGCAGAGTGAGCCCCTTAGTTCTCTTCCTTCCTTGGGGAATAGAGTTCTTTGGATGTGTCTCCTCTAGGCTAATCGCCTTCTTGCCCCCCTCTTCTCGATCCCGGTTGGTTCTCGGCACAAAATTTCTCTCCTTGTTTGCTTCCTCCTCCCCTCCGCACTCCTTCCATTTTCCTAGCCTATACTAGGTTAGGTCCTATTAGGCTTTGCCTAGGCAGGAGTCGGGCATCGAGGCTTGGTCGCTTCCCTTAGTAGTAGGCCACCCTCCTAAGTTTCATTTTTCTTGGAGTGGTGTATGTGTGCAGTTGAGCGGGTTATATATTTCCCCCGGTCTCCTGTTCTCTTTCTTCGTAGCCTACCATTCTCCCCCTACTCCACCCCTCCCCACACCTACAGCCTTGCTCTACTCGTGCGGGTGACGCTAGATGGCGTTTTCTCCGAGTTCAGGGACTTCTCCATTTGGTAGAGGATTCGCTCCCTCCCATACAGTCCCTAGCATCGCTGTGTTGGTGTTGGTGGTTCGTTCACTCGTAGCTCGAACGTGTTCGAACACTCTATCCCGCACTTCTTTCTCCCCGTCGGGTTACTTGGCTGGGTTATTATACTTGCTCCGGCTTATGTTATGAATATACGAGCATCTTGCCCACCTTGTTTCTCTGGCGGGGAAGTAAGTGAGGAAGGGATTTATATAATATAAGGGGAGCGGATCCCTCCGGTCTCCGGAGCATTTGCCCTTTATACCATCACTTGTTTAATGTTATTGTTTATACATATTTAATAACTGTGTTTATCTATCGGAGTACTCTCCTTATTTATATATATGTGAGTCGGTTCTACACCGGGGTTCCGCCGTTATTTTTCTGGCAACCCTTGCGGTGAGTTCTTGTTGTCTCATTCCTTTCATTCCCGGAGTATTCCGGGTCTGGAAGCCTTTACCTTCCACTCTGTGTATTTTAGAGCTTATTGGCCTAGTTTATGATAAGGGATTTCTTCTCCGCGGAGTATTCCGGTTGCAGTTGAAATTCCCGGCCTTGCCGGCTTTAGATTGCTTGGAGTGGTAGGTTCATGTACTTTTTCCACTTACAGACTGTTCGCTGAGAGAGCGGGTGTACCGCATCACTGCAACAACCTTACGCCCACGTAGTGTGCGGACCCGCTGGTTGTGCGGTCCGGCTCGGCGATCTTGTAGTGTGGCACCCTGATGGTTGTGAGGTTTGCTTCGCCTTGTGCGCAACCGTCCAGGATGAGTCGGTAAGTGACAGTCTTCCTCCGTTTACGCTCCTCATTTTGAATATTGTTTACGTGGTTCCCGGACTGTTTTTTCGTCCTTGGCTAATTGCTGGTTTTCTTACAGGCGGACGAGTCCTCCAAGAAGTCAGCCTTGGAATCTCTCCGGGCCTGGGTGGCTGGGTTTGGTAGGAATGTTCCGTCGGGGAAGCCCTATGTCCTCGACGCGAAGTTGAGGACCTGCTCTACCCCGGCGCACGGGTGGCGGCCGCAGTGCCAGAAGATCTTGCCACCCCCATCATCCAGCAGATCCGGGATGCGACCCAGCCACCCCAAGTGGATATCCTCTACGCTGAGGTTTCAGAGGACGTCGCCACCTTGGACTTAGACCTGGAACCTATGGCTACCGAACAGGACCAGGTGGTAAGTAGCGAGGTAGGTGAGGTTGTTGGGGCGGGCCCCCTTTTTGACTCCCCAGCTTCTTCAATTTCTTCTTTTTCAGGTTTTGGGAAGTCTTCCTCCTTGGGTGATAGAGCTCCATCAGCTATCCCCAAGTTGAAGTTGAAGACTTCATGGAAGGCGAAGGGCTATAAGTCCTCGTCTTCCAAGAAAGCATCGCCTTTCCCCGTCGAAGGCTAAGGTCTCAGCACCTGTAGCCTCCGGGAGCAAGTCTGGTTCCTCCTGCAAAGGCGCGAGTAAGAGGGCAGCAAAACCAAGCCCTCCTCGCCAACCTGCCTTTGACGCGGAGGCCTTCGCGAACCAGCTTTTTAAAAGGTTCACAGAGGATATCGACACCAAGTTCAACAAGATATCCGAAAAGTTTGCCAATTATGACAACATACTGGCGGGAATCTCTAAACCACCCCAAGCCGAACCCCAGTATGTCATTCCCGACACAGCGGACCTCCCGCCTTTCGATGTCGGTAACCCTTGGCGTTTAGCCCTCCGGGCCATCAACACGATGGCAAACTTACTATTGAAGGTCTTGCACGAGGCGGTTGGAGGAGTTAGAATTCTTCCCCCGATCTCTTGCCCCCGTACCCAGGCTTCGTAAGATTGACAGAGGAAGCATAGATACGTTCTGATAAGGTTCCCAGGGAGACTGTCATCGTCCCTAGGGACCAAGCTCAGTCGGCTCTCCTGCGCACTCTGACGGAGTGGCAGGCAGACAACACAAAGTTGACTCCTTTCAAGGGCAACTTTACCATGTTTGCCCTGGGAGACAACTTACCAACTACCTGTTTGAACAAAGTCGCTCTGGCTACGGCCCGGCGTGCTTTGAAGGTAATCTGTTACCGCAGCTGAGGGAAACAGACCCCACTTCCTGGTATTCCCGGAAGTGGCGAGTTCTGGATGGATGCTCCGTCCACTTTCACGGTCGGGAAGTTGGACCCCCTCTGTGCTTCCTCACAGTTTAGTGAGGAGCTCCCCAAGCTGCCGGAATCTTTGCTAAAGGCGGAGTTTGATGCCCGGACTAAGCTAGCCGGTCCCTGAACTCCGTCTGCCTCCACGGAAGCCACTGCTGTCTCCTGCGCGTGACGAGCCATTTTTCCAAGTCTTGGCTAAGTCCCTGCTAGCTGGCTTTCAGTCTGACCTTTTTGAGTTCATCATGGCCAGACTGGAATGCAGAAAATTCATCTTTGCCAATGCTACTATCCATCACGAGCCTAACAAGCTCATAAAGAGCTCGATCTGGGGGCCTAACCTCTTCCCAGAAGAAGAGGTTACGAATGTTATGACTGAAGCTACAAGGGCCAACCAGAGTTTGCGCTCTCGCTGGGGCATTTCTGCCTACAAGCGCAAGACCCCAGAATCTAGCGGCACCCAGACGAGAGGAGGCAAACGTTTTAGGAGGCATAAGAGGCCCCACCATCAGGCGGTAGTTCAAGCCGTCCCAGTCTCGGCAGTGGCACAGCCCTCCACCTCAAAGGCTCACCCCCAACAATATGTGCTGGTCCAACCAGCTCACTCCCTTGCTGCGCCCTCGTATGTTGCTTCGCCAGCATACAACCCCACCTATGAGGGCCGTGGATTCTTTCACGGCCTTAACAGGATCGCAAGGGGGGGGAAGAGGCAGGGCCCCTCATAGAGGAAAAGCAAATACCACCCCAAGAGGAAAACCTGGACGTGGTAGAGGGAACAAACCCGCTCCCTCCCACTGAGAGAACACAGGTAGGTGGTCGCCTGTATTGGTTCAGGGACCAATGGACCTTCAGCCCTTGGGCACACAGCATTGTGTCCAAAGGTCTGGGATGGAGCTGGATCAAGGACCCTCCTCCTCCAAACAGGTTTTACCAGCCACCCTCATCAATCCTACAGGATTACGTGGCAGAATTGCTCAACAAACAAGCAATAAAGAAAGTAAGGCACCTAAAGTTTCAAGGCAGGTTATTCACAGTTCCCAAAAAGACTCAGATCAGCAAAGAGTGATCCTGGATCTGTCGCGTCTAAATCTCTACATAAAATCGACAAATTTCGCATGCTTACGGTAGCTCAGGTACGGACTCTACTTCCGCGTGGAGCCGTTACCACCTCTATCGATCTTTCAGACGCTTATTATCACGTCCCGATTGCGCGGAACTTCTCTCAGTTCCTCAGTTTCAGACTCGGGAATCAAGCCTACTCGTTCAGGGTCATGCCCTTCGGTCTAAACATTGCACCCAGGGTATTCACCAAGCTGGCGGACACGGTAGTTCAACAACTCCGGTCCCGAGGGATATCCCTAGCAGCGTACCTAGACGATTGGATAATTTGGGCACCAACAGTTCTGGAGTGTCAGAAGGCTACGTCCATAGTCATCAACTTCCTGGAGTCGTTAGGTTTTCAACTGAACAGAGAAAAGTCCCGCCTGACTCCGGAGTCCCGGTTTCAGTGGCTGGGCCTCCAGTGGGATCTGTCCTCTCACACGTTATCTCTCCCGCCTCCCAAGAGGAAAGAGATAGCATCTCTCACCAGGAAATTTCTCAAAAATCAATCGGCATCCCGCCGATCCCAAGAAAGGGTCCTTGGGTCCCTTCAATTTGCCTCAGTGACGGACCTGCTCTTAAAAGCGAAACTAAAAGACATACACAAAGTGTGGCGGAGTCGAGCCAATGTCAAGCTCAGAGACAAGGTCTCCTCTATTCCTCGAATCTTAAAAAACAAGACTGCGGCCTTGGGCCACAGTCAGAGGCCTGTCCAAGTCAGTTCCGCTTCAATTTCCCCCTCCGGCACTAGTTGTCCACACAGACGCTTCCCTAAGCAGCTGGGGGGATATTCACCAAAACAAAAGTACAAGGAACGTGGTCCACAATGTTTCAGCAGTTCCATATAAACACCCTGGAAGCTATGGCGGTCTTTCTAACTCTAAAGAAAATCCGCCCCCCAACCGGATTCATATCAGGCTGGTATTGGACAGCGCAGTGGTAGTTCATTGCATCAACAGGGCGGCTCCAAATCAGGTCGAGTAAACCAAGTGATGGTTGCTATCTTCTCCCTGGCGAACAAGCACGGCTGGCACCTGTCAGCCACCCACCTAGCGAAGTGCGGGCGTGGTGGCGGATTCCCTGTCCAGGGCTACTCCGTTGGAGACGGAGTGGTCCCTGGACGGGAATCTTTCAAATGGATTTGCCGCCGGGTTCCGGGTCTCCAAGTGGATCTGTTCGCGACGGAGAGCAACTTCAAGCTCCCCTGTTATGTGGCCCCAACCTGGACCCTCAGGCGTACGCCGGGACGCAATGACAATAGATTGGAACAATTGGGAGAAAATTTATCTGTTCCCTCCAATAAATTTACTGCTGAAAGTATTACACAAACTCAGGACATTCAAAGGTCAACCAGCCCTAGTAGCCCCTATTGGCCGAAGAGCAATTGGTTCCCTCTTCTTCAGGAACTGGGATTATGGAGTCTTCGGATTCCCAAGCCCATACTGACCCAGACAGTACAAACCAAGACTGTGTCAGCTTCCTCAAGAATTCAGAATGCCCTAGTTTTATGGACTTTATAAAATTGCAGCCCAAAAGGAGCAAACATTGACCCTGTCAACACTCTGTTTCTTGAATCAGATAAAAGAGATTCTACTCTTAGACAGTATGACTCAGGAGTCAAAAAGTTAGCGTCCTTCCTGAAAGCATCTGAAGCCAAAATCATGACGACTAATTTAGGAGTCTCTTTCTTTAGGTCACTGTTTGAGAAAGGCCTTGCTCCGGCCACTATTACCACAGTCAAGTCAGCCCTGAAGAAAGTATTTCTATCTGACTTTAAAATCGACCTTACGGATTCCTATTTTTCATCCATCCCCAGAGCATGCGCTCGTCTGAGACCCATATCACGCCCACATTCCGTTACGTGGTTTCTTAATGACGTCCTTAAGTTAGCATCAGAGATGGACAACTTTCAATGCTCTTATCAGGATCTGTTAAGGAAGACCTTATTTCTGATTAGCTTGGCTTCAGGTGCTAGAATCTCAGAGCTGTCGGCTCTCACTAGAGGTGATAATTTTGTGAACTTCCTCCCGTCCGGAGAGGTCCTCCTTTCCCTGACCCTAGATTCTTAGCCAAAAACGAAGACCCACAAGACAGGTGGTCTCCTTGGAAGGTGGTGCCCCCTTCCACAAGACCAGTCTTTATGTCCAGTTTATACACTTAAATCTTACCTTTTAAGAACTCCACAGAGTAAGTCGGGTCCTCTTTTTATCAGGGAGAAAGGTGGTACTCTTTCACTGAATGCTATAAGGCAACAAATTCTGTATTTTATTAAACAGGCCAACCCAGATTCAGTTCCTAAGGTTCATGATATTCGAGCAGTTGCTACTTCCATTAATTACTTTCATAATATGGATTTCTCAGAACTATCTAAATACACGGGTTGGAAATCACCTCTACTGTTTAAACGCCACTATTTAAAATCGCTCGAAGCCCTGAAATTTTCTACAATAGCTGTGGGAAGTGTCATCTCCCCCACCTTAACCAATCATATCCTTATCCTCCCCTTTCCCCCCCGCCCGCCTGCCTCATTTACTTCTCTGCTTATCCTCCTGGTTGATCATGCCTCACTGCCTTGCTCCTCATATTGATGTACCTTGTCTCTGTTGAGTGGAAACTGTAATCTGACATGTTATGATTGTATTTTCTTTTGGGGTACTGGGCGGTTTTTATTTTGCTCCATGTACCCCAGATACGTGTATATGTACTGTATATTTTATTTTCCATCTGATTTGATCTCTTACGTGTTTAGCTTAAGTTTACGTGTGTAGCTTTAAGATTGTATATGCCATTTAAGATTATATATGCCATTTAACCTATGCAATTTTCGTATGCCATTATGCTTTAGTAGTGTTAAGTATTTTTGGGGCCTCTTCCCCGTCGTGCTGGGGACTTCCCCCACTTTTTCGTAATATTAAGTCTTTGATGTGCCTTAGGTTTAGTGTTCTTGATACATGTAAGAGATTCCCTGATTAAAACTGCTTTCGTAATTTATGTTCTTTCTTCAGATTACCTTGTTTCCTCGTAGTTTGCAGCCTTGGCATGATTCTCTGTCACTATTTCACCGGCTGACACGGGACTGGACTCAGAAAAGGGATTTTGACAAAGGAAAAATCTATTTCTGAGGAAGGTCCCGTGTCACCCGGTGACCCTCCCTGACTCACCTATTGCTCCCCCCCCCTTTCTTGCACATGCCAAGTCTGGGGTTAGTGCTAGCATGGAATGAGGTAGGTGGCGCTGGTGTCGCCGAACTGGCGGGTGTTGGGCGTAGGGGCTGTAACGGCTCACCGCTCTGTTCTGGGGGTTTTGATAGGGAGAGATCTTTCGAGTAAGTCTCCGTGGTAGTGATCTTTCACTCACCCTTCGTTATACCGACGTCTTCCCTGGAGAAGACGCTCGATCTGGGGGTAGTAACCCCAGCTTTCCTGAAAGCTCTTTTTTCTCTGGTATATCTAGCATATTATACCTAGAAATTCGTGCTATAATGGAATTTCACCGGGTGACACGGGACCTTCCTCAGAAATAGATTTTTCCTTTGTCAAAATCCCTTTATAATACAAAATTGCAATTTTTTAATGTAAATTGTATTTTTCCTAACTATACAAACCTGAGGTCCTTTACATTAGGAATTACTTATGGCAAAGCTTGAACAAGGTGGTTAGGCAGTTACTATTGTCAGGTAGGCACGGAATGCCACCCTGCACGGATGTAAACATTCCAGCTTGCCTTTCAGCCCAGGTCCAGATTGAGGGGTGGCATGAGGCGGGCATAAAAATGTAATGTAAAGGACCTCAGGTTTGTATAGTTACGAAAAATACAATTTACTTTTAAAAATTGTGATTTGTTCCTACACAATATACAAACCATCGGTCCTTTATGTTAGGAAGACTCACTGGTTGGAGGGAGGAATCTGAGTGAGTCTCTTGAACTGACTGGAGAGTTCTGGACACCTGGGCTACTCCTGGTCGAAAGAGCATGGAGGAGTACCATGCCTCTGATATATTGATCGGAGTGTAGGAACTGCAAAATCAAATGTCAGATACTGGACCTTTTCAGACAAGTAAGGAAACGTAACTCATACAAAATTGGCTGGGAAGAATCTAAAAGTTGGAGGCAGTAAGGAAAACCCGAGACAGGGTTTCCCTTATTGCCAGTCACTCCTTCCTCCCTTTGCTAGGGGAAAGAGCAGAATTGCTTCTATGATTCTAGAAGAAAAATAGAACAGGTGCTCGGTGTAGTCTTACCGCATCAGACGCCAGATCCGGCAAGTATCGGTTCGAGTCCTATTCTCATCCTGAAGGAAGAGAAGTACGAGGAGGAGAGGCCAGTCACTCTCAGGATCCTTCTCACTTCCAGGACCAACACCTTAGGCGAGGGGCTACTAGCCCTTTTGAAGGAGCTGGGTAAGAAAACACAACTTGTTGTGCAGCCACCACAGGACCAAGGAAAAAAGGTTCCAAGGGCCTGTGGGCAAGACCACAGGATGAAGACAAGTGTTTAGTCTATGAGACCACAACTTGCTTCCAGACTGACAGAAACTTCCGGAATGCGAGGTATGGACCAAGCCACTGACTTCGTGAGCTCTCGGGTGGAAAGTACTGGTATCGTCGTTGCCAGCTGCCGAGTACATCCTTCGATCGCTTCACGAAGCCAGGAGTAAGATGTGTCCTTAGACACTTCTTCCTTGGGAGAGATAATACTAGCAAAAACGTCGACGACGTCCAGGTTAGGAATGTCGAGCCTTTTCGGAAAGTACCACAGCTCCCTAATAGGACAAGGTAACGATTGATCTGGATCATGGATACAAAGTCCAAGGAGGAGGGGAACAAGAAGGACTCGAACCTGACAATAGATGCCAATGGATTCGGAGTCCACTTACAACATCCGAGAAGGAGTTGAGGTATTGATCCCCTTCATCTGTTCTTCCAACTTCTACGCCAAGGCTGGAGCGAGATGAGAGATGGTCCTAAGAGGGCACATCTCTGTCCGACGACTCTCGTAAGGGCGCGTGCAGAGCACAGGACAGGAACCCTAAACGAGAGTCACATGTCACCCAAGGAACAGTTCCCTGGGACAGCAAGACCAAAGAAGCTTCTCATCCGTAGTTAAATCTCGACTGAGGAGAAAAAGGCTACTTCAGATAGAAGACTAGGTCGCAAGGGCCTACGTTCTTCACATATGAAAGGGGGAGAAGCAACCCTCGGCGGAGAAGACAAGGAAGTCCAGACTCGAATAGCAACTCTGACCCGAGAAGAAGTTCCGTCAACAACACCAACCAGCGAAGACAGATCCAGTCCCTGGGACAGTGTTGCAGAGGACTTCACGAGATAACCAGCTATGTCCGTTGCTGCTTGGCGAGAAAGCCTATGCTCGCAAGGAAAGCTGGAAGGTCTCCCAGTCCTGAACACACAGGGATGTACTGCCTGAAGAACTGCTTCTTGTGTAGCTGCTACAGGAGATTGGGTCAAGCAGAACTCTTCTTGATGCCTCGGAAGCAGAGGTATCAGGTCGGACAAAAGGTGAAGTCTTCCAGCATTTGTCTGTAATTCAGGGTGAGCAATGTTTGTGAACCCCTAGGGAAACAGACAAATACTGAGGGAAAAACATAGATATCGATTTTCCCAAAAAGACAGCATGCCTCACCGTAGCGACCCCTGGGTCTAGTATGAAGGAGCAAGAAAACTACCGAATTTGTTGTGCCGGGAGGCAACAGAGAGACGGTAGGGATCTCTCAGTCGAGCAGTCTCTTCATGAATCTTCGTGAGGAATAGAGTGAAGAGCACGTTCTGTCCTGATCACTCAAACCCGAGGCTGAGCTCGCCTACCAATACATCCCCACCGGGAATGTATCTGGCTAACTGAGCTATCGAGTGCGCTATAGAACACTCTAGTACCTGCAAATGTTGACAGATGAAACAGGAGGAAAAAACGATTCTCTCTTGTTTGTCGACGTATGCCACTACTGTGGTTTTGTTGTTCAATGAAACCAATGAGTATCGCAAAACTCATCCTGAATTCTCAGAAGGCCAAAAGGCTGCCTTGAGTTCATGATGTTGATGAGAAGGTACTAATCGTCTCAGTCACACACCTTCAAGACAGTCTTACAAGTGTGCGCCTACTCCTCGATCGGTGAATCCTTAAGTTGACACACGACGTGAGGAGAATATACAAGCATATTCGAAGGTTCCTTCAATCAAGCATTAGCCTAACTCTTTCCTCATACTTCAAAGATGAAAGAAGGATGAAGGAATGGAAGCAGATCTCCTTCAATCTCCACCATGGGGAAGCTTCTGCGAGATGACAGGATACCTAGACAATTAGCTCTAGCCAGGCTGGCATTTCCCGAATTGGGAGCACGGGAGAAGCGAGATGGAAGTTTGATGAAAAGAATTGCCGAGAACCATGGGGAATGGATACTTCTCCTGAAGGAATCCATTCCCAGGTCTCGCCTATGTCACAGCCAGGACCAGAGACTCAATGAGTATCATTTCATCCAGGCATCTGCAGTAGGAGAACTTCTGCCTGGATGATACTTCTTTCTCTCTTCCCTTCCACCCTCCTCCCTTATGGAAAAGAGGGTGGAAAGGGACACAGTTATGTGCACTTTCCTACAAGGGAAGAAGAGGGCTATGCATTCCGCAATCTTCTTCCAAAGCCTGGGACTTCTTAGGAGTTGAGGGGCGCTGGCTTCAACTTAAGGTTGATGTGAGATGACTAAGACCCAAAGGTCTTGGCCGTTGTCCAAAGGACAAGGCAGTACCCTGGTATGAACCTTGATTACTGCGGTATCTATCTGGCAAATCTCTGAAAGAGAAAGGCAGAACCAAGTAAAGGCTCGTTCCTATGGGTCAAGCCAACTCATGACTTACGAAACTGGAGATCCGAATTAGGACAAAGTCCTTCTTCTTAACACCAGAATTGCCCACAGATTGCTGTCTGGTATAGGAAGACCCACCCCAGGGACAGGACCAGTCTCCAGAAGGCAGGGTTCTTTTCGGGAATGGTCATATCTGAGGAGCGAAAGTCTAAAAGTGAAGGATCATGGATCCATCAGGAAACCGCCTGGAGGAAACCAGTAGGTGTCCTCCAAGCTCGCCGCCTCTGGTTGCGGAAAAGAATACTCTTCACGGCAAGGAGAAGCAGAGAGAAAATCCAGTTCGGGTGAAGTACAGTTAGAACAACCTGCAGTCGGCAAGACCCTCTGAGGCAAGAAGAATTCATACTCTGTCAAGGCAGGGGAGAAGCTTGGTGTCTTGACCTGAATGAACTCCTTGTCCGAAGAAAAGTATTTATCTGGTAGAGAATGCTCTCACAAGCAAGGACTGCAGCGGCCCCCGAAACTCTCAGCCCCTTCGGGAACTGCAAGGGTTGCGAGCAATGATGATTATTCATTGGGGGAGCCGCGGTCCTGTCCCAAGGATCCTCGCGCTGACGAATCGGAGCGAAGCTCTCCGAGTAATGAGGGCAATCACAACTTGAACAGGAAGACCCTCGCTGCTTCCAAAGCGTTAAACTCCTGTATCTCTCTCCTTGGAGGGAGACCTTGACAGATCCCAAGAAACCCTCCTCGGCTACCTGGTTGTATTACGAGACAATCGGGGGACCGATACCAAAAGCATGCCAGGCAGTCGAACTCCAAATAAAGACAAATTCGTCAGAGCTCTCTCTGTCGTCTCGCGCCTCTCAGAACAACAGAGAGGAAATGAGAACAGGTGAGGAGAGAGAGTACCCCTACCTGTCCTGCCAGTAAGACCAGCAAGAGAGGCGGACCGTGAGCAATACTCAACCGAAGGAGATTATTGCCACATGGGGGAAGAAGAGTGCTTGTGCTGTGGCAAAGCGCTTTCCTGGGAAGAGCAGAAACCTCACTCAAACAGTGCCGAGAACACGATTTGGAAAAACCAAGCAGGGCCAAGCCGAACTGCACCAAACCGAGCCGATCACATGAACGCGACCCAGGGGTGGTAAGCAGTGGACTGGGAGGCAAGTGGAGCAAGCTGGGCCAGTCTCACGAACTCGACCAGGAGCTGAGCGGGGCGAGCAAGCCGAGCGAGCCAAGCCGAACTGAGCCAATCGCACGAATGCAATCAGAACTGGACAGGGAGGAGCTCGTTTGCTGTGAACTAGTGCTAATTTTCCAAACTCTAAACTCCTTCAAGGCCGAGGCCCCTCAAGAAGAAAGTTTAAAGGGGAATTCTGTGTCTGCTATCCTGCATGCTCAAGCCCTAAGGTTCAAGACATGAGGATGAAACCCGGCCAAGCAACCGAAGCAGCTGGCAGGCAGTACCGAGATACCTGGGTGTTTCGGCACTTTCTCTCGTCCTGTGCCTCTCACCAGGAGAGCGCTTGTGATTCATAGAATTCGAGCAATCTACGAGACGCCCAAAAATCGGGAGCGGCTGCTCTCGGTTTCCTAAGAAATCGAAAAGAGCTAGGCACAGAACCGGTTTTAGATGCAGACTTCTAAGACTGGCAACGAGGGCGCGGCCTCTTGAGGCCGCACTCTTGCGGCCCACAAAACGCAAGACCCCACAGGAGAATGCGAATCAGTTCCCGCCCGAGGGCGGGAAGAGCCAATGAGAGAAACTTGTCTCCCAGAAGAGAGTCAGTCCCTTAGAAGTCCCGCAGGACTCCCAAAGGGAATCTCTTCCCTGCTTCTTCTGGTGTTGGAACCGATAGGATTGAGACACCAGGCTGGGAACCCGACAGAGCACTGGTAAGCACTTGGGGAGCGCTTGTAGTGCTGGCAGGAAGTGCTGTGAGACCTCTGAGTGCCTCGGCCCTTTCTCTCGCACTGCTCCCAAACTGGGCTGGGGAGTACTCTCCAGACCACATCGGGATACTCAATATTTCACAGAATCTTGAGCACTCAGAGCGGCTCGCGAACAAACACCCGAGCAGCACCTGTGTTAGAGGCGGAACCTCTAGGGCTGGGAACGGGAGTGCAAACCAAGGTCTTTGCGCCTATGGCTCCTGAAATACAAAACCCAGGGGTATGAGATTCGGTTCCCGAACCTGAAGGTCGGGAAGAGCCAACGAAAGACCCATTGCCTCCTCGGAAGGAGGCAGTCCCTAGACGTCCAAGGGCATCAAGGGGAAAGAAGCAGCCTTCCTCTCCTTCAGCCGACAGAGGTCTATCTGGGTCCCGGGGCCCCCCTCAAACCTCGGGAGAGGAAGGGAAGAGGCAGCAGAAGATAAAACTGAAAATAAGCTGAAGAAGACAGTGGCTACTTCCACAGGGCGACTTCCTTCACCTTCACTCCGACATCTTCTACAGGATGGTGGACACAAAACATCATAACCTCCAGGGCAGCTAGGCAGGATCACAATAGAAGAGGCCCATGACACGACCACCAAGAGAAACAGCAGGCACGATCAGAACAGCCGATGCAGGAGCTACAGAAGCGGTTTGGAAGGCAGGAGCTACAGCAATGGCCAGGAACATCACATGAACATCACCAACAGTGACAGGAACGATCAGGATGGCTGTGGCACGAGACCAGGAAGAGCCACCCAGAGACTGTTGCCGAGCAACAGGACCATAACACAGGAAACAGCAGGAGCAGACGGACCACAGATACGCCACAGGCAGTGCCAAAGCATACATGAAGACCAGCAATGACAGCAACCGATCCACATTGGCGGGAACAGTGTCGGAACAACCCCGATGTGGAACTATGCCATTCCAAAGATACCACCAGGTGAGGTACCCAGCCAACTACTGTTGTGCCTACGACACTCACTGTCAACCTGAAAGAAAAAGCAAAGATGATTAGTAGAGGGAGACTCCTCTCGCTCCGAGGGGAATTGCCCTACACAGAGAGAGGAGGCCCCTGAGAACCTGAGAAGAGGTCCCCCGTGCCACTCACCCCCTTGCAGTCTTTGCCTGACAAGCAAGCTAAGAGGGCGAAGGAGAAATAAGGAAGAACCTACAGGGAGAGCGAAACTTACCTACGACGTCCACAACCTCCCCCCACCAGCAACTCTCCATAGCGCAGGTTGCGAAAACAACACTCAACACAAGTAGAACGGAAGTAGTCATGCCCTTGTACACGGAGGGAGGGAGCCCAAGAAGGGGAGCAAACTTGTTACATCCCGATCAATGTAGGGGAGCGAAGATATTACGTCCCAATCTAATATCTCTGAACGTACAAGGGAATGCCTTGAATATCTAAAAGGGCTACTAGAAGAGAAGCATTACCACTCGGTTACACCCCTCTAAGCACGCCCTTGGCCGTCAAACCCAAGATAAAAATGCAGGGCAATGACAGCTTATGCAAGGCTATCACAAATTGTGGGTTTGTATACACAAAAATACAGAAAGATCCCACCAGGATAATAAAGAGCTTAACAACAGTCAGGGAAAGACATCTGAAAACACGTCTGCAAAGCATGATGGCCGAAAGCAAACTGGAATGTTTACATCCAGGCAGGTGGGTATTCCCCACCTACCTGACAGTAGTTACCGCCTAACCACCTTGTTCACAAGTTTAACAGCCGTGTCCAGCTTCACCGTAAGTAATTCCTAATGTAAAGGACCGATGGTTTGTATATCATGTCGGAACAAAGGTCAATTCATATATATCAAATATAATTATCAAAGGCCAGTGTCTGCGACAAATAAAAATAAAAAAAATCATTATAGGTATACTGTATGCTCTCCAAGAACTTAGGCAATGTTGCACCTGATATTCCCACTGCAAATCTTGGAGAGAAATTGGTTTCTCATATCCCCACAACTGGCCACCTGTCAACAAATGCTTGAAGCATCAAAGGAAGTAGGCGAAGGTCACAAAAAGGCTTGTGAGTACAAGACATCAATAAACCCTGGGTGAGTTACATGTGTCTGATTCAAAGACAACAGAGAGCCATATGGCACAGATTTCATGCACCCAGCCACAATGAGCTATCTCCTATCACTGAGCATACTAGTATGCTGCACTTCTAAGGAGACATATAACTTTTGACATCTTTGATCTTATTCAAAGCCACCAAATTTCATCATTGCCAAATATTGGTTATTAATCTATAATAATAATTTCCAAGTGAATCTTGTCCTCCGCAGGGTGACAGTAGGTAATCTGGGAATTATGGAGGCTTCTGGGGCTTCCGAAGGCTTTTAAGACAATCTACGGTTCTGTAGCCTTTGAGGGAAGCCCATGTTCTTGGAGATGAATAAGCCCACATTTTTGGAGCTGAAATTAGGAGGCTTTTGGGGCTTCCAAAGGCTTCAAGATGATCTCCAGGGTCTGAAGCCTTTGGACTTTTTATGGAGAAGGAATGGGATTTGGTCCTTCCTGGAGACAAAAGGCTCCAAAGATTTCTTCAGGGGAAACAGATCTGACAGGAGCTGAAGATGGCTTCACAGGATCCTGGAGTCTTTAAGGATTTAAGAAGACATTAAGTGAAGTTACTTTGTATACGAAGTGACGAAGTCACGTCTGAATAAAAAGGAAGCGATGTGTTTGAAGGCACTGGTCCTTTCAAGGTCCTGCATTTTAACAGATCCGACTGGAGCTGAAGACAGCTTCACAGGATCCTGAAGTCTTTAAGAATTAGAAGATGTTATAATCCAATGGGTGTTTCTCCAGGAATGCTTCAGGAGCTACAGACTGCTTCAAAGACTGCCTTCCTGCCCCACCCAGTGTAGTGTGCACCATCTAGCTATTTTGGTATATGCAACATAAGACTGTCTATCTCCCTGGAAGTAATCCTGTTGCTGCTGCTTGCTTAGCAAGCTTACCTGCTTCCTCATTCCCATGTATGCCCACAGATGCTGGTACCTATTAAAAATTAAATCTGGCACCTTTGCTCTAGAAGATATGGAGCCACTAACAAATTAAAAAGGGTTGTACAATTAAAATCAGAGTGCCTGCAAGACATTTTAGCATCTGGAAAAGATAGTTACATTACCCTCATCAATTATAGCTATCTTCTTCATGGTAGTAAAAATCCACAAAGTTTAAATGTAAAATTTGAGACCTCATTTGAAAGTGCATCCTTGCAATGTGCTTTTTCCAAATCCTGAATTTAGAACCATCTGTAAAAAATTAATCTCGAGTTTCACACTTTCAAACTTGTTCCAATTAAATTGACATAATCTCCTCTTCTACCTTAGTCCTTTCAAACTCCTATAAAGCAGTTCTAGAAATACACATCTGGCATCTTCCAAGCAGGAGTTACATAAATTTTAAAGTGCCTCTATATTTCCTTTCAAATCAAAATTATTTAAAACCCAAAAAGTGAAGAATATTTCTTTTGAAACCATTTTAGATACAAGGGTATTGGAAAATCTTTGTGATTACTAGTACATGTACAGGGTGGGGCAAATCAAATGCCCGAGTTTTGATAGGCTATTAGGAAAAGTAAAACAATACTTACAGAATTATTTGTTGTTTTATTTGAATCAGTATACAATGTCGTTTGTGTGATCACTTTTTGAAGATGGCATCAGGAAGATGGTGGCCATCTGTAGCGATGCACTGTTGAAGGCAATGTCTGAAGTTTTCGGCTGCTCTTTGGCACATCTCAAGGGGTATTGCAGCAATTTCCTCCCGAATTCGCATCTTCAATTCTTCCAAATTGTGTGGCCGACTTCTTCCTGTGGGGATATCTGAAGGAGAAAGTGTTCAGAAGTCGGCCACACAATTTGGAAGAATTGAAGATGCGAATTCGGGAGGAAATTGCTGCAATACCCCTTGAGATGTGCCAAAGAGCAGCCGAAAACTTCAGACATCGCCTTCAACAGTGCATCGCTACAGATGGCCACCATCTTCCTGATGCCATCTTCAAAAAGTGATCACACAAATGGCATTGTATACTGATTCAAATAAAACAACAAATAATTCTGTAAGTATTGTTTTACTTTTCCTAATAGCCTATCAAAACTCGGGCATTTGATTTGCCCCACCCTGTACTACATGCAGATGTGGCTCATTATGGAGGTCCCAAGGAAATCAGCCTGCATTAACTTAAAAGCTTTATATCAGAAAGGGTTAACAAGTGCCTGTGGAAATCTGATACCAGCATAGTGCAGTCTAAAACCTGTAATATCAATGAAGTTACTTTGCGTCCGTATTAAAATCTGACTAAAATAGTGCTTCATAGTCTTAACAGTGTCATAAGCAACCCATGATATATGTCTCATATTGTACTTTTAAAATATTTAAAGCATCCACACATTTGCTTTTAAGAGAATTAAGATGTGTAGTCCATGTTGGCCTATGGTCAAATATTAGTCCTAAGAAATGTGCCTCTATGCACAAGAGTATACAAGGGTCAAGACAATCCTCAAGGGTTGCAAAACAGGGCAATGACAATCATGCTTGTGGAGAATTTGAAGTATTTATGTCTGACCATCTAATAACTTATCTAATGTCAGTTGAAGTTTTCTATCAACCACAGACATTTAATCTTAGCAAATGATATGACAAGTCATCTACAAAGTGTTGCAAGGATATGGGGAATTACAGATGAAATGCCATTTATTGTAAAGGCAAAAATAGTTACACTCAGTAAACTACTCTAGGGAACTCCTTTCACAGAATTGCTTACTTTGGCTTGAAAGAAACATATACCTGGATAAATGATGCAACTCTCCCTGTTTTCAGGATTCCATCTCTCAAAGCTGTGCCATATTATTTTTTGACATCCAAAAATAATAACTTGTACTACATAGATACAAATGATTCATAAATGGAAGAATCAGAGTGAATTCGGACATCAGGGATTGAATGGATTTGGCAGAAACCACACAGAGCAGGTGACAATAGGCCTTTCATGCATAGGAACCACACATTGTGTGTCAACAATTTTTCATCAGTATCTTGCGCAAACAAGATCTCAGAACTATGGAGCAGTAATTGGTAGCTAAGAGCTTACCCTTGCCTCGCTGGTAAAAGGCTAAATTAATGGCTAGCTCCTTTACTGTCAAGTAACTATGGTCATCAAAGACTTCATTAATGGGAGTTACTATAAATAACATGGTATTTCTGGGTACATGTTAATTAATTGTTGGAAAATCATCAGGACCATGGGTTGTGTTGCTGCAGGTTGTCAAGGCTGTATTATACACTTTTAATAAACGGTAGGTTGTGGGATTTCTCCTTATTCAGTGAGAAATCAAGAGATTTATATTTCTCTCTATAATTATACTGATGACCTAAAGTGGTATCTGACTTTTGGGACACACTTGCAAAATGATCAGCTAAGGTATTCCTTACCTCTGCAGCATTGATTATGAGCCGCATGTTGACTTTAAACACCGGAGAAAGGCTTGATGCAAATTCTCTGGCTATTTTTCTAAGCTTCTTCCACACTGCAAATGGTCGAGTTCTACAGTTACTGGAGGAAACAAAGGGTGACCATGGCTGATGTAGCTTCTTTAACTGCAGAGCAAAATTAATCTTTACATTTTTTGTATATGGTCTGATTTACATTTGTGTTTTGTCTTTTTAATCTTGTTGGTGTCATTTTTGTGCCTCTATGCAAGATCAGGCGTTGCGGGGACCACCATGGAACAGGTTGATGTCAGAATACAGTGGACCACCGCCTATTCGCGCTTCCAGATTCACGGCTTCACCTATTCGCAGATTTTTCTGTGGAACGTATACAGTATACACATTCGTGGAAAGTTTGCCTATTTGTGGTATTTTTCGTAGAGAAATATTCACTCATTACTGTATTTTCTTATCAGTTTTCTGACTAAATGCATTTTTTTGTGATAAAACTATTAAAATACTCAGATATAAGCATTTTTAGGGGGGGCTTTTTGATGTTTGAACTATCAAAATAGGTAGTTAAAAGCATTTTTAGAGGGTTGTCAAGTATTCGCGGATTTTAGCTATTCGCGGGGGGTTGTGATATGCATCCCCCTGAATACTGGGGGATCGACTGTAAACCAGTGGATCTTAGAGTTCCATTAAGTAGATCAATGTACCACCTATACCCTGCAATTCTCCTGCTTCTACCTTCACGTCACTAAACTCTTAAAATTTCTGCCAGTCATATTTTTCAAGAAACCATCTTAAGCAATTTCCAATCAGGTTACTATTATTGTTGATAATAATACTGTAGTAGCACAGTTCACAAAAGATATGTGGATCTATACATTATGCTGGAAGATGCAAGCATCTTTGTCTCAGCTCCCAGCCTCACTCACATGTTTTGTCTCATGCAGTTATTAGTAGTTTTGTAGTTCTTGTGTCTTTAATGCAATACAGCTATAAAATCTTTCATTTAATTGTGACCCTAAAGTGTAAAGCTCCTAGCACTGATAAACATGCTAGCTTCAGGCCAATGAAATTGCAGACCATGGCATCAACAAAGTCTGGTTTGATAATTTCAGGAATAGATTTGGATTGTAAAATGCAAGAGAAGCAGCTTCTACAACCAAGAGGAGCAAAAGTATTTACTGTCAATAAAACTGCTCTGTTCTGAGAGGACATTTTAACTGAGCAGAGATCCTGCACCAGGTTTTAAGGCTGGAGAACAGAAATGTACACTTCTGCTCTGAGCTAATGCCATCTGGTTTATGATCAGGGTAGCCGTGATTCATAAAGCTGCTAACCCCAGGGCCCTGAAGGGAAAAGACAAATTCTAACTGACAGCCTTTTGGATGCAAATCAAGTAGACCTGGACTACCATAAGACATTTTTCATAGAGTGGTTTCACTGGTGCTTTTCCCTGGATGTCAGAAGATACCTAGACAGTAAGGGATTGAATTTTAAGTTCTTATTAATACTGGACAATGCTATAGGGCACCAAAAATTCCATGGGTGCAGCACCAAAGGAGTTGAAGTTGTCTACTTGTTCTCCACTTGTCTCTAATCCACCCTCAAGATTGAGGGGTAAAGTAGTATTAAAAATTTTAAAGATAGAGTAATTCATACTTTTCATACATATATATATATATATATATATATGTACCAGAGCCCTTTATTCATGAGTATTTCCAGCACAGGCAGGAAATGGTCACTGGAACTTGGTAACAAGGTAGATAACTGGTGGCAGACAGATGAGCAGCAAGGTACTGCCCAGTCACCTCTTGATATCCTGTTGCCAAACAGGGAATATGCAAGGTTAGTTGAGGGTGGATCATAATAAAAGGCTTAGGTTTGTATATAATTGAAAAATACAAATTATCTTCAAAACTTGGTATTTGCTCCTGCAAGAAGACACAGCATCACCTTATACATAGGAGACTTACCCCCTGAGGTGGGAGGATTATTCTACTGAATAGACTAGCACTGTTCTGAAAATTGACGAAACTGTAAGGCTGGGAATTCCACCACACCCAGTAAGTCTGCTTATGGTGAAAGGCAAGAGGGATTGTCACACAGCCACCCTAAATTGTCACATTCCCTGTCATGCATATAAGCAGAAGTGGGCCGACTCTTGTAACCATCTACACAGCAGCATAACAAAGGGATGCTGAGGCTGACAGGGCACTGTTTTGAAAGTTGAAGAACTTATGAAAATGTGAATGTCTGCCACATCCTACAAGTCTGCACTTATAGTGAAAGCTGGAAGGACAGTCACATACCACCCTAAATTGTCAGATTCCTTGTCATGCATATAAGCAGAGGAGGCTGACTGTAATATCCTATACAGCTTAGCACAGGGATGCAGAGGCTGACAGGGCAGAATTCAGTTCACCATGCTGAACTACACTCTTCGAAAGGTCCCCAGAATTCTCTCTTCCCCATTAAAGAATAGTAAAAAGGTTTGTAGAAAGCAATATTATTATACAGGGAAGAATAATAATGCTCTACCACCAATCATCCAAGTTATAAAGAGAAACAGCATAGCCACATACAGTCAGATATACTGTAAACCTTAAGATAGTACTCAGCTGTGTAGCTCTCCTACATCCACCCGTCCAGGACAAACACAAATAAGGGTTGTCCATCTGCTGGGAAGAGAACAAAGAAGGGGAAGAGGCCTGGAATCCAAGGCATCTCTTTACCCGAGTCCAACCATGCATTTTAGTTTTCATACTGTAGTTACAGGTAACTTCTTTTGTTTTTATCAAACTAGCCCAAAACATTTCTGACCTTCTGGATTTAGATTAAAATAAATCTTAAATTTTAATCTGATAAGAAATGTAGTGGTCTCTTTTAAAACTTCCATATTTCCTTCCTGGAAGATACCAAACTGTCCTGGTCCATTTGATTTACAGGAGATAAAAAGATTGTGACAGAGAAGGAAATTAAGTAAATTTTCAGTGAGCAAGTTTCAAAGCTTGAAAACTTATGATTCATTTTCTCGGAAGGCTCCAAATCCAGCACTAGCATTGAAGTATGCGGTACAGATTTTAATTGTTAATGTGCATTTCCAAAGGAGGCCTCAAATTTTACAACAGGACTGTACGGAATTCCTGCTACCACGAAGAAAATAGCTACAGCTGGTAAGGGTAATTTTACTTTTTTTTTCAGATTATAAAACTGCTTGCAGGCACTTTGTTTTTAAATGAACCAATCCTTTAATTTTTAAAGATTCTACAGTGACTCTATACCTTCTACAGCAAAGGTATTGAATTTAATTTTTGCTGGGTATGCTCAAACAAAATAATTCTGCAAAATTCTTCTAGTATATTTTGTTCAAATAATGGGTAATTCTTTTGAAAAACACAGAGAAATGAAATTTTTCATTAGAATATCAGCATCACTCACACATACAGCATTCATAAAAGAATGGCAAGATAAAGTATTTCAAGAAAAATTTACAGAACATTTTTAAAAATTCACTGAAATCACTATGAAGAGGAGTCAAGGAAGAAACTACAGTTTGAATCCAAAAATTAAGCCTGATTACCAACACAAAATGTAAAATCATTTTTGTCAAAAATATGGGAAAGAAAGAATACTTCCTATGATGGTTGTCAATAACACTTCAAAAAGGAAAAACCTCTATAATCTCTTTTACTATCTATGATATCACACATGGGTGAGAAAACAGACAAACTCACAGCTCATCTCCTAGGTCACTGGTCATCATTTGCATTAGGGTAATGTCTCAATAAGCAACATTTCTTGCAGCTTGCATTAGGGTAATGTCTCAATAGGCAACATTTCTTGCAACTCAGTGTCAGAAGAACAACCATAGAAGTAAGTGACACCACTGGACTGTGCCTACTCTTCTTCAATATCAGGATTAATCCTCCTAACACTTTTACCATGTCCTTTGAAACATGGACATCTGGGTTATTTACCTCTCTTCTACACAGATGAGTAACGTTTCAGGTCTCCATGCCTTATTATTCCTGACCAGTACAAATGATTTTACCAAATAATTTACCTGTCCATTTTATGACCCACTGTTAGATCCAGAGATTCTGGACCATTAGATATTCTAGTCCACAAGTTCACTAGTTCCATAGGCCTAACATCACATCTGACTGGACTAGCAAGAGTTCTCCCATACAAATGGTTACCCAGACTACTGTAATGATAGATTTGTGATAAAATATTATTTTCATGATTAAATTAAGTTTCACATATACTTACCAAGTAATTACATAGCTATACTGTAGTTCTAACTCACGAAGCAGTCTTTATTTAGAAAACTGTGGTAGAACTTCGATAGTTTAGTGTAGGTGACACGCCCTGCCCACCAACAGAAGTACTGGAAACAATTTAGCAGAAAATCTCATTCTGTTTGCGCCCTTATATCCATGAGAGGGGAGGAAAGAGGGCTCCAATCCATAATTACTAGGTAAGTATATATGAAACTTGATTTCATCATGAAAATAAAATTTTTATAGAAGTAACTTACCAAGTAATTACATAACTGAATCCACACTGACAGGAGTTGTGATACATGGACATATTCTATACCAAAACATTACGTTCTGGTAATGACTTTGAAACAGAAAAGTTGCTGGCACTGAAGACAATGCTTGTTGTTTCCTTATTTGGTAAGAGAGCTACCTCTGGTTGGTGCTCATCTTAACCTGTAATGGCATGGCAGTATAGCCTTGAAGCGCCTCTACTTAGGTGGGATGGAGCACCTCCACTTAGGGTGGGAGCTTTGCAGCGAAGGATGTCCAATGGCTGGCAAAGCATCAATAAGTGCCCTTGCCATGGGCACAGTACCACAATAAAAACAACCAGACAACGCTTTCACCCACACTGAAAATACCATAATCCATCCACTGAGACTGGTAGGTACTCCAGGTACACTGAACCCCATGGCTCCCGAAAATTCGACACCCTACTATAAGGCTAAGAGATAGTGGGAGAAAAGAGAGATTCCTACGCTCCTCCCCCAATACCATGCAAGCCACTGATAATGGCCCCAATGTACTGTACTGCAATTTTCAAACACTGTTTAAACTTCTTTCAAATGGGGAGATGCGAAGATTGGTTCGTACTTCCAGTAGGCTAACTGCAGAATGGAAGTGAGTGACATATGTGCCTGAAAGCTAATAAGGAAGACTGTCCCGTCGTCATGAGCTTTAACTGTAGAAGTAGGCAAAATGTCCTCCTGAATCTGGAGTATACCTCAGACTGTAAAAGTAGGCAAAATGTCCTCCTGAATCTGGAGTATACCTCAGAAATTAAGTCTCTGACGAAGAACGACAATGTGTTCTTAGTCGGAGGGTAACAGGTTCTTGACAGAGCACCAGAGGCCACTGGATGGTCCTCTGATCTTCTCGGTCCTGCTCAGGTAATATCTTAAAGCTCTAGCAGGACAAAGAAATCTCTATTCTTCCTCAGAGCCAAGGTATTTGTTAAGGTCTTAATAGAGAAAAAATGGGGCCAGGGCTTGGAAAGGTCCTCGTTCTTGGCTAAAAACACAAGGGTAAAGAAGCAAACTATGTCTCCTTGCGAAAAAATCTACCCTTTATCAATGTCTTGGAACTCGCTAATATGTTAGCAGTAGCCAAGGCCACGAGGAAGAGTCTTCTGAGTAAGGTTCCTCCGAGAAGAGGAATGAAGAGGTTGAAAAGCGGGACCTGTCCGCCACTTCAACACTAAGTCCAGGTTCCAGGAGACTGGATCTTCCTTTCCTGCTTAGACGTATCAAAAGACTTGACAAGGTCGTTAAGATTTGGGACTGACGCAGGATTCAGGACCGCTGTTTAAATACTGAACTAAACACAGCTCGATATCCCTAAACGGTGGAGGACGAGAGATTCCTAGATCTCCTCGGATAAAGAAGGGAATCCGCACTCTGGGTCACAGACGTCTCAGAAGACGAGATGTTGAGTTTGAGACACCAGCTTCAGAAAATAGCCCACTTAGCCTAGAAGATGTGGCCTGGAAATCGACCTTCATCTTGCAATAGCTTCTGCAGCATGTCTTGAAAACTCTTAAGCTCTGAAAAGCTTCTAGACAGTCTGAAGCTTGTCAGGGCAAGAACAGACAACCCTCTGGTGTCTCTTAAAGTGAGATTGCCAGAGTGGACACAGTTTTTAGGGGAAGGAGTCTCGGAAAGTCCACCCACAACTGTAGCAGGTCCTGGACCCATTCTTCCATGGGCCAGAAAGGGGCAGTGAGAATCATCTTAACGTTGCTATGAGCCCAAGACTTCTTCAGCACTTTCCTGACCATGTTGAAGGGCGGAAAGGTGTAGCCAAAGAGGATTCCTCAACCTAGAACCGAGGAGTCTAAATAGAAGTTTAAGTCTGGGGTCAAAGGATGAAGGGCTTTTCTTTCGAGTCTACGTTTGGACTGCCACCATGTTGGTCCGACTTGATTAACAGGTTTGTGGGAAATGTGTATGTGTTCGGCTGTGTTTCCCTGTCCCAGTTGGCCTAGAGGAAGAATTGCAAAACTCTCATGAGAAGTTTGCCTAACTGGACGAACGTCTTGATGGACGAGAAAGTCCCCAGTAGGCTTGTCCACTGATAGGCCGAGCAAGACAAAGGGGCAAGAAACTTGTGGACTGTCTGAAGGGAGCTGGCAATTCTCTTGGTGGACAGAAAAACCCAAAAAGTCCAAGAGTTGAGACTCATCCCCAAATAGAGGAACTCTTGTGACAGGGCCAACTGGGACTTATGAAGGTAGATGATAATTCCCAGTTCCTAAGAGAGATGTACAAGTCCTTCATGCACTTTTCCTCAAAGGGGATCGAAGAGGCAAGTCGTTCAGATATAGACTGACGTTAATGCTACTAACTGAAGTCATCTGCTAGAGGAACGAGGACTCGAATGAACACTTGAGGTGCTGTAGAGAGGCCGAAGCAAAGAGCCTGAAACTGGAGATTTAGCTGGTGCAGGGGGCTTGGGAGTTGGCGCCGGGCGCTTTTGTGGTGCTGGGGGGCTTGGATGGCACCGTGGCATCGGGTGGTGCCAGGCGCTCCGAGAGGAGACAGGCATTTAGACGCTGATGTGGGGCGCCTGGGAGACTGTCCTGGAAGACGAACCTTAGATACTTCTGGATCCCGGATGGAAGGGAAAGTGGAAGCATGCATCTTGCATATCCAAGGCTATCATCCAAACGCCCTGGTGAACGGATGAAAGGACTGACTGGTTTGCCTCTTCCTGAATACCCCTGTGGGATTCAAAGATTACCCCTCTTAGAAAGAAGGACAACATATTCTTGGACATAGAACGAGATGGGTTCTTAACTGAATGCCAGAGGTTACAAGAGGGACTTCTGATGTTTTTGGTTCTCTCAAGATAACACTCTAAGGCTCTAACCGGACAGAGCACTCTCTTCTGGTCTGTCGGACCGACAATAGTCGTCAAGTTCTTGGTAGAGAAAGAACGAGGCCAGGGATTGGATGGGGTTTCATTCTTGGCTAAGAACCCAAGCATGAACATGCAGACTGCATCCCCTTGTGAGAAGACAACTTGCTTGTCCAAAGCCTGCAATTAGCTAATTCTCCTGGCTGTGGCCAAGGCAACTGAAAAGAGGTTTTCCTTGTTAAGTCCCTCA
Source organism: Macrobrachium rosenbergii (assembly GCF_040412425.1). Taxonomy (NCBI): domain Eukaryota; kingdom Metazoa; phylum Arthropoda; class Malacostraca; order Decapoda; family Palaemonidae; genus Macrobrachium; species Macrobrachium rosenbergii. The sequence continues at coordinate 41,673,916 of NC_089765.1, read as the reverse complement.
GAGATGAAGCGTGAAAGGGCTCAAAAGGAAGTCCTGAGAGCCAACAAAATACGATATTTAAGTTCCATGGTACAGAAGTCAGTTTGTCTTGTTTCGAGGTATCAAAAGATTTAACTAAGTCACTAATATTATGACTTGTAGCAAGAGAAGGTCCAGGCCTCAATGCCTAAACACCGAATTAAACATGGCTCTATAACCCTTGATAACTGAAGTCACTAGTCCATGGGAAGACTTCAGATAGAGCAAGAAGTCTGCTATTTGTGCTAAAGTGGTTTCAGAAGACGAGATGCTGTGTCTTAAACACAAGCTGCGGAAGACTGGCCACTTAGCCTGGTAGACATTGGAGGAGGGCTGCCACCTACAGTTGGCAATAGCCTTTGCAGCTGCTTTTGAAAAGCCTTTCACTCTGACAAGCTTCCTGACAGTCTGAAGCCTCTCAGAGCGAGAGTGGACAAACCTTGATGAAAGTGATGGAAATGGGTTGCTTGAGAAGACTTCGACACTGTGGTAGGAGTCTTGGGAAGTCCACCAACAGGATGAGGAGGTCTGGAAACCACCCCCTCTGTGGTGAAAATGAGCCGGCGAAGGTCATCGAACAGTTGTTGAGTGACTGAAACTTGTTGATGACTTCCCTCACCATGCTGAATGGCAGGAAGGCATACATGTCCAGGCTGGACCAGTCTTGGAGCATGCATCCGTTGCCCAAGCCAGAGGGTCCGGGATTGGAAGACGGTGATTCTTTGACGTCGCAAACAGGTCTATTGATGACTTCCCCCACCGTTTCCACAGGTCGGTGCACACCAGTGGATTCAGCGTCCATTCCGTTGGTAGAACCTGTTTGCGGCGACTTAATTCATCCACAAGGACATTTAATTTGCCCTGAATAAAGTGGGTGACGATCTGGGTGCTGTTGTTCTGGGCCCAAATGAGATATTTTGCCACTCTGCAAAGATAGAAGGAATGCGTGCCTCCCTGATTCTTGATGTAGGCCAACGCTGTCATGTTGTCCGAGTGTACAGTGACCATCTTGTTGAATGTCACTGAAGCGAAATGTTGGAGGGCCAAGTGCACTGCTTTCAGCTCCCTCACACTGATGTGGAGCTTCTTTTCTTCTTGCGACCAAGTCCCTGCAACTTTCAAATCCTGCAGATGCGACTCCCAACCCAGATCTGGAATGCCAGAAAATAAGGTTAGGCTTGGGTTTAATGGATGTAATGATTTTCTGACTGAGAATCTCCCTTCCACAAGCCACACCACTGAAGGTCCTCCTTGATTTCGGGAGTGATGGGGAAGACAAATGAGTCCGGGAGGGTCTTCCTGCGCCAACTGGCTTTGAGGAGGAACTGTAGGGGTCTTGTGTGAAGTCTCCCTAAAGGCATGAACTTCTCTATGGATGAGTTGGGACTAGCTGGGACTTGAGAAAGTTGATTAAGAGGCCCAGATCCTGGACAAGGAGGAGTGTCTTCTGCAAGTCCTCCATGCAGCGAGTTCTTGAAGGAGAACGGAGAAACCAATCATCAAAGTAAAGGCATATGTTGAGGCCCATCAGATGTAGCCACTTCGCTAACAGGGCGAAGAACCCTGGTGAAGACCTGTGGGGCTGTGAAGAGGCCGAAGCACAGAGCCTGAAATTGGAGGACCCTGCCCTGGAATGCAAACCTTAAGTACTTTCTGGACTCTGGATGAACTGGAATGTAAAAGTATGCGTCCTCCATATCTGTCGTCACCATCCAATCTCCTTGATGGAAGGAGGACAGTACTGATTGATTCGTTTCCATCCTGAATTTTGTAGTTTCCACAAAGAAATTCAGGGTGTTCACCTCCAGGACAGGTCTCCAACCTCCTGAGATTTGGGAATGACAATAAGTTGGTTGTAAAACCCCTCCAAGTTTACGTCTTCTACAATCTCTATAGCCCCTTTCCTGAGCAGAGAAGTCACCTCCTCTGACAGGGCCAAAAACCTCTTTGAGCCTACTGAGGACTTCTATTACCCATGGCTCTGCCTTCTTTGCTTTCCATTTCCCCCAAAAATGGAGAAGCCTGGCTCCTACTGGAATACAGAGGACCGAATCCTCACTTTCTAGAAGAGGGTCTGGTAGAGGATTTCTTATTCGGGCGTACTGATCAGAGCTTGGTGCACGGTCAGGACTGATATCCGTCTCTGCCCCCTTGAAAGGGCCGCTGCTGCAACGGAGAGGCAACACTGGTGCTGAAGGAGGTTGCAGGCATATGACTCGACTGCTTAGGATGTTTTGTAGACTGTGCAAGTAAGTCTTGCGTTGCCTTCTTCTGTAACTCCGAAGCTACACACTCTAAAGTAGCACTAGTTAACAGACTACCACTATCCATAGGAGCAAAGAGAAGAGATGACTTCTGGGAGGTAGTGACTCCATTCGTGGTAAAAGAGCACACAACTCCCTCTTCTTAAGGATGCCTAACGAAAACAGTGACGCCAGCTCTTGCGAACCGTCATGAATTGCTTTGTCCACACAGGACAATACTCCTAACCAATCTGCTAAAAATTAAACAAGTCTTTCACTAAGTGATCCATCTACGAAGACGAAAAGAAGATCTTGACGCTGATCTACATGTCAAGTCAATCAAGCCGGAGAAGTCCCCCCCCGGGGGGATGCAGACACTCCAAAAGAAGGGGCTTCCCCGGTACCATAGGAAAGATACCACCTTTTCGTCAATACGGGATAAGGCTTTCTTCGAAGAACAGGAGAGCACCATCTTTAGCAGATTAGCAGCACCAGCAGGTTGCCTCATCATAAAGGTAGAGCCTGGAGACAACGGGACCGCAAGAGAGAAGAACGTCAGATAAAATAAAAAGTATTTCAGAAAAGAAGCATACGCCTACATGGGTTGATGTAGGCGTTGATCCTTCTCTAAGTCTTCTTCTGAGGACAAAATCGAAGAAGGAGCTAGGTCCAGTTGCTCTTGAACTGCAGACGAGGGCTTCTTTTAAAGGTCCAAAATGTTGTCTAAGCGACGTTGGATCGGGTCCAAAGAGGAATCATGCACCGCAGGAACACTGATAGACATCAAATCCGACTGTGAGGGATGCTCATGACGAGCAGTACGCAGAGCCAAATGCTTGGCAGATGGTGGTGCCAGAAGCGTAGACAAATGTGCCGACACTGGGGGGTGAGAAGTCACAGGCGAAGCCACCACAGCTGAAGGACAATCAGAAACAGAACACTCATCTAAAGGATATAACACAGATCGCTTCTTAGAAAGCGAATGTTTAGCACGACGAATTGATGGTGGACGTTCAGGCGCCAACAGCAGCTCAAAGCGCTCGGCTTATACTGTGAGCTCAGTTCCCCCCGGGGCGCTCGGAATCCACTAAACACACGGAACTCACTGGGCACTCGACTACCACTGAGCACTGAAAATGCACTGCAGTCTCTCCTACTGTTCGTCTGATGCCAGCTGCGTGCCTGGCACCAGTCGGGCTCTCGCACACTACACACTCTTCTACCCATGGGTGCTTGGATGCCACTGCACAGACTCCCACTGGGAGCTGGCCGCTGGGAACTCTTCTTAAGCAAACGCTTGGGAACAAAATATTTGGGAGACATTGGGGTGCTTTTCTGGTCCCAGAGGCTGCATGGTGGTTCTGGACTATGATCCAGATCTCTGGAATGCTTACAAGGAAGAGGAGGAGTGCGCTCAGGGGCTGCAAGCCTTTACAATGGCCTGGAAAACTTGGGTAAGCGTCAACCATGCCTCCTGTCTGAGTCAGAATTGGAGCCACTCAATGACAAGGCATGTACATTCACCTGGACGCCTTTGCAGTGGCTACCCACCGAGTCCTGGGAACGCACAACAGGCTCGGTTGAGGGGGCAACTACCCATGGGCAAACCTCACCGACCTCCCTTGGACGCTTGGTTTGCCTCTTCCTAGAGTGAGGGGAGTTTGGCAAATACCTTAGTCTAAGAGCGTTGGTGGGACAAGTAGTTACCTCCTCCAATGACACAACACTAGCACCAACATTAAGCACATTCATTTGATCAATCAGGATCTTAACTGAAGCCCCAAGCTGGGTTATGGTATCCACTAAGACGTCAAACTTATTATCTACCCTGCCTTTGAGGCTGGCTAAGGCACTGGGCTCGGAAGGTTGGAAACCAGGTAACAGAGTTAATGGCAGAGTAATAGGACTTGGAATAGGGGAAAAGGCAGTCACAGGAGTCGAAAGAACAGATACTTCAGGAGAATGAGATGACCTAACTTGGGTTTTAGCAGCTCTCTCTCTCTCTCTCTCTCTCTCTCTCTCTCTCTCTCTCTCTCTCTCTCTCTCTCTCTCTCTCTCTCTCTTTTGCAGTCTAGCTAAATAAACATTCAAAATTCTCCACGTCCTTTGATCCCATTCCTTACACTCATCACAATTAAGGTCAGGAGAACAAGTTTGTCCTCTACAAGAACTACAAATCATATGAGTGTCATATTTGGAAGAAGTCAATCTAGTCTTGCAGCCCTTGATGCAATATCTAATATTGTACAGTACTATGAGAACTGGAGTCAGACATGGTTAGTCACAATCGGGAAAACTAGCTAAGCTAACAAGATTAGCGCTACCACAATAAACAGAGTACTTCACCAAAAGTCAGACAATGTCTGCAACCAACTGGTGAAATCAAACCAAAAACAAAAGCTACCAAACAACCAATGTTCAGTCATGAGCAGCAGGAATGAATTGAGTTCCTGAGCCAGGTTGTTCCTATTCTTCCCTGAAAGTGGGTGCGGTCAGTCATGTACACCAAAACAATAGAGCGCTACTGCGAACTTGAAAAAATAAATTTAGCTGTGGCAAAAAGTAGGAACTAATAGCAATGTACTTACTTGGTAAGTATATATAAAATGGTTTGTTTAGGTAGCTGTATAGATCCTATAAGAGAGGTGCAGGGCTGGACACAATGCAGTAAAGTGTATGTATAAGTGTAATTGAAAATGTTACAAGTGATGTTTAGCACTGGAAAACTAAAAGGATGCACGAGACTTCTGATGTACAAAGCTTTTAAGAGCTAACTTTATACTCAGAAAGACAGGCCATGTGAGTGAACATCTGTGACATTGGGAGACACTGGAAGCTATAGGTTAGGGACCAGTTAGAAAAACAGTATATAGCAACCTGCGTGAAAACAAGAGAGATTGCCTAACTACCAAAATAAGCTCAATTGTAAAATAAAATAACTGTGACACCTGTTTAAGGCCTCCAATACTCTACACAGTTACACAGGCCAATTGTATGTTGGGTAGATCACATTACTATACAAATAAAGCTGGTGACAGATTTATTCAAAGGCTGGAAAACTGAAAAAGACCTTAAGATTGAGACAGTTTGGTATTGTGATGGGAATAGGGAGAGAAGCTATTTAATTAGACTATTACAATAGAAGATATTAAAGTCTAGGAAAAACATCAGTAGGAAGGACCAGAAAATCATGGAGATGGGGCATAGACGAAAATCAAGATAAGATGAAAAATGAAGCAACGAGTCCTTGAGACACTAGTAGAGAGACTTCTTTTGTGGCATTGCCATGAGAAAATCAGACAAAAGAGCAATAGTGAAATGAAAAGTTGTAATTAAATGAAAAGAAATATCTTGTACGATTCTAGAGGGTATTTCACAATAACAAAATTCATGTAAAAGGACCATTTGGTTGCTTTGTAGATATTCAGATTGTTTCAAATATATGAAGCGTGAGAGAAAATAATATGGCAGACAAATTGTCAAAAAAGTATCAAATACCTTGCCAAGAACTATTCCATGACCTTATTAGAACTATTCCATGACTTTATTAGAATGTTCCTTAGCATCTAAATAAAAAAAAACTTGGAAAACATTATGGAAAAGCCAGCTGGGGAGCAACAAGAACATGCTTAGAATTACAGTTGGCACATCCGTACTTAAATGGAAAATAAGTGCTCTCTGTAAGAGAGTACTTTGTCATCACTCTGTCAAAATTGTTAAATTAGACTCATTGTTTAAATTCCTACTCTCATACTGCCATAAAGGATTTGTTAATATGGTATAAATCTGAAGTCAGACTGCTATTGCAGCTGGAGCTAATGAAAAGATTAGCTGAAACAGATGAGAAGTTCCCAGCAACTAGCCTTGGGCCTAAAATCCATATACAACTGTACCATCCATCTAGATGAAAGAAAAGCTACAATACTTACAGTGCACCTTTCCAAGAAAACTTTATGGCAGTTACCTTGATGAGGGAGACATTTGCTGGTTAAAGGCCAAAATCTAAACATTTTTCTTCTAGCTTTTGGACCACTTAATCATTCTACATTTCTTGGAAACATTTTTTAACTTGTAGTTTTGATTCCATACATTTGTTTGTGTATGAAATAAGTGAAAGCTAACACAATTTTTCTCATGTCAAACTACGATGCTGCATGCACAACAGTCAAGAAATTGGGAAGTCTGTTACAAAAGAAAACCAGCATTAGTGCTAAAAATAACTTGTGAAAATGCATTTTTATAATAAAATAAAGTTTTATATATACTGTACTTACCGCATAATTACATGACCGGCTATGTAATTACTTGGTAAGTTACTTACATAAAAAGAACATTTTTATTACAAAATAAAGTTTTATATATATACTCACCAAGCAATTACATGGCCGATCATGTACTTACTGGGTAAATTACTTATATAAAATTAGTCACTTCATTTTGTTAACAGTAATTTTCACTTTATAATATTATAATAATAACATCCTCGAGAAATCCTACAAAAGCTAATCATCTGAAATTAATTATCTGAAGAGACAGAGAGCCCTCAGAAATATTGTAAACAAATCTGTTTTTCAAGCTTAATACAGGAATAACAGTAATTTATGACTTATACTGAACATAATAATGAAATATCAAATGAAAAAAAAAAGTGATACTGTTTACTGTACGTGTTTCCTTCGTAATTAAAGAGCTTCTGCAGTTTGGCTTCCATTTGTTTTAATACACTGGTCACTTGGCTAGACAAAATGTATTAAACCCAAACATTTAGGTTATTATATAGTTTCTTAGCTTTAATGCAAAAATTAAAACATCTGAAAAATCATGTAAATTCTTCACAGAAGAATGATAATTTTCATGATAAAATTAATTATTTGTATACCTACCTACTGTTAAAGCTAGCTTAATCTTCATGCCTTTTGGTGCGATCAGCATTTAAAAAAAATCAAAATAAGCTTGTCTAACCCACGAGGACTGTAACTGTAGTCATCTGTTTTCCCACCAGATGATGCTGGAATGTTTATGCTCTTGTCATATTCCTTCATGACCACCTACTAAGATGTGGGGAGGTTGGTGGGTTTCCACTTTAAAGTATCCAAATAATTAATTTTACCATGAAAATTATCATTATTTGGAATGAATCTTACCTACTGTTCAAGTTAGCTGACTACCACATTGAATAAGGATGGTGGGTTAGTACAGCCAGAGAAACAGGGTTCAGCCAAGCGAGCTGAAAGCTTTTTTAAAAGATGAGAAAAAGCTTCTGAACATTCCTGCCTGGTGTGTGATCCTTACTGGTAAGTACTGTTGCCAGACATGAGAACCACAACAGGGTGTAAGGTCCTCGTAGCGAGACTTGTCAGAGGATCCTTACAGTTAAAAAAGGACTCTATCTCATAGAGTATTGGTGACTCCTCTGCCTGAGTCGAAAGCCCATAACTGGCAGTCCAAAACTAAAGACAACTCCCACCATCAGATAATAAGTGCGCTCCTATACAGTACAGGGGTACACCAAAAGTGTGCCTTCATGCTCCCAAAATTCAACAGTGGGATTTCTAACAACTAATGATAAGACAGAAAGCAAGGTTACTATCATATTTGGTCCAGGAGAAAGAGTCCCCGCCGCAACAAAAGGACTAAGGGCTTAATACCTCAAACTAAAATTGAATATTAGTAAATAATGCGGCAAAAACAGTCATAACTCCCCTGAGCTGCAGGACAACCTTCTCTAGAAGAAGGTTTTAAAGGAAATAAAGACATGTTTACGGTATGGAAGCCATGAGGGTTATTTCCAAAGAAGGTAAAAACTCAGGAATCAACTGTGTGTGCATAAACTTTACTCATCTTGGACATAGGAGTGTTTGGCTTTCTAACACCAAAGATAAATTCTTAATTTCTCCTCTTACAGGTTATGTCTGCCCAGGTAAACCCTTAAGAGTTCTAACTGGACATATGACAGCCATTATTCCATTGCTACCTAAGTAGTTAAATTAGATGCAGCCACAAATCTGGGAAGGGCTTTCAATTCTAAACTTTTATCTAGGCAATAAAAGAAAAGAGAGAGGTTGTCACCATAGCAAAGCCAAAGAACAACAAAAGGTTTGAAGCTCACTAATATAAACTCTTAACAGTTCTAATCTGGACATAAAGACAGCTACATCTTCACTGCCTACCAAAGCAGTTAAATTAGGCACTGTAATAAAACTGGGAAGGTCTTCCACCTCTACATATTTTCTCTAATCAATGAAAAAAAAGAGAGAGGTTGCCACCAAGACAAAGCCCCCAGACAAGGAAGGGCTTGAGGCTCACTAATATACTTTGCCACAACAAGGATTAAAAGAAAAGTGTCTTCAAAGTTCTTAAGTGATGCCTTATCAACAGGCTTAACTGTGGTTAACATCTGAGGGATTACATCTAAATTTCCTCATACAACATGATTGGAAGATGAAATTTCCAGCACAAAAGATTGGAAACATCTTCAAACTTTAAATTGTAAGCAACATTCCAGTTAGCATGATGGAGAACTGAAAGCAATGGAAAGTGGTGTCCTTGATAGTTGTGACAGAAAATTGCTTTGTGTGCCTGCAATACTGGTAGAGCTTAAAATACGATACCTAGTGGAATGGGTGCTGGATATCACTCAGGACAAGCACCAAGATAAAAAAACTAACCACTGTTATTGATACACAAGTCTAACAGTGGAGAGCCGTCTAGGTTTAAGGAGTGTTTCCTTGGTCATCTAGAAATGGCATACTGTAGTTCATAACAGACAGTAGACAATCTCCATGTGGTGAGATAGAGATGTGGAGGCTTGATGGAATCTTCTTGAATAAGTCTGAAAAGATCCTTCCTGAACGGAAGACGACGAGGAGCATTTACCACCAGGAAAGAAAGATAGGGGAATCATTCCCTTGGGGCCATAAATGCACTATTAAAATCATCCTTGTCATCTGCAAAGTTCATAACTTGTTGAATATTTTCTCAAAACAGCAAACAGAGGAAAAGCATAAAGGCCTAGATTCAATCATTCTTGAAGGAAGGCATAAACTGCCCATGCTTGAGGATCCTGGCATGGAGACAGTAAACTAGTAGATAGTGTCTTGGGCAGTCATAAATAGATGGGTGTTTGGGCCTCCCTAAAGTTTCCACAACTTCTGGCAAACCTGAGGAAGAAGAGACGATCTGACTGGAGACCTTGCTCTTTTCTGGTGGGATAGTCTTCAAACAATGTTTTTGCTAAGACAAAATGAGGTAATGGCATGACTTTGCTGAACTCTGTCCAAAGGATAAGGTAGTTCTTGTTAGACAGAACAAATCTCTTGATTTGTGTGTCCTTGTCATCTTATGTAAGAATCGAGACTTGCTAAGGCTATTCTAAACTACTAAGAGCTGTAGGATGCTTACACTTCCACTTTCTGATATCAGAGGTTTCTCAGAATGGCCCCCGCAATCTGCCTCTGAGACATCTGAGGACAGTGTAAAGGTTCTTGAGGTCTACAATCCAACCAATCATAGTTCTCTCTCTCTTGGGAAAAACCTCCAAAAAGAAATAGTTGATCTTCATTCCCAGATGAACAACTGATAGTGTCAGAAAAGCATAAAAAGTCAACCTTGAACAAAAGAGCCCACTCCTAAGGCTAGACATAAAACATAATTCTCATAATAAAAAGTTGCCATGATCAAACTAAATGACTCACCAAAAATAAACTTGTTGAGACAGGAAATGCCCATGACTCAAAGGCCTTGTTGCATAACAACTGTTCAATTTACCCTTCCAAACTCTGAACTTTCCTGATTGAAAAGTGTGGAGAGAAGGATATCTGGAAGTTGATAGAGGTAAAATATAACAAAAAGTACAAAGTATCCTTCCCTGAGGTCTATCACTACCAAATGTTACGCTTGATGCTTTGCCAGACAGCCAGATCATGCAGTGTTCCCAAAACGTGGAAATGTGGCCTCCAGTGTGGAAGTTTTGATGCACAAGATGATTGGGTGCAGAAGTGGGGTCTTCATTTTATGGTCTGCCACACCAAGAGTGGAAAAAATTTCCACACTCTTTTTGGGGGTTTATTATGGTCAGATATATTATATTCTTATATATATTGTATGGTTCACTGACTTATATTCTCAGTCATTTGCATATTTATATATCTGTTTATATAATAATGACTGAATAAAGAACCATCAAAGATTGGTTGTTTAAGCCTAATCATTAAGCAGCAGAAGTCAATCAAGTGATGTCTTGATTGACATGTCGAATGCAGATGACAACAGAGTGACAGCTTTAGGTTTCCATCTAATTAAACTAACTTAAATCTATTTAAAATTGTTTTAATAAATTTAAAAAGCAATTGTGATTAACTTGATAAAGGAAGTTTATGGGAAATGATCTTTAGACTGTGAAGGAAAGCAGATACTGTATTGTTTTATATACAGTACCTGGATTTTTACTGATGGTTGAATGACTTTTAAAATTTAGGTAAGCATGGAAGTCAGTGGTGTGGAAATGTGGCAACACTGAGCCAGAGAGACTGTGCAACACTTAAGAGGCAATTATCTCACTCTAGTTAAATAGGATGCGGAAGAGGAAAAGCCCCTATACGAAGAGGAGTAATTGTCACCAGGTGACAAATACAAGGCAACAGAGGGGAAAAACTGAGCAAGGCAGGGGGAGGGTTATCGTCCAGTATGACTATACTGGGAGAGCAAGAGATAACAGACAAACAGACATGTGGTTCAGAACTACTGAAGCAAACATAATACATCTGAAACCTTAACTCTACCGGTTCACACACAGTACATCACAATCACTCTCTCTAAAAGGGATGTTACATGAGCCCGCCAGTGCTGCCAACTTAGCGGAAAAAACTGCTATGTTTAGAGAATGTCAGCTTGTCACAGTTGGCAACACAGAGCCAGCGAGTGCAAGTGTCAACCACTCAACTCCCCACGAGTTTGGCGTCGAACCCGAACTGGGAAAAATGGATGAGAGAGAAGTGTTGAAGGACACAGAACCTTAGTCCCAAGGCACGCCTTGTTTCCCTGTCAGAGGAGACAATCAACTGATGCAGGGCAGTCCAGAGGGCGGGCTACAGACAGATGCCAAAGCTCCGACACCTCTCTCGTGGGGGTAACTGAAAAAGGATGAAAACTGTGGGGGGGGGGCCATCTTGGCCCTAATATTTTCAATTGAAATCCTGACTAATAAAATATATATGTCAATAATTATTTTTCTCCTGAACCACAGGGAGCAAAAGAAGGCAGAGCAGAATGAGAGAGAGGAATTAACCTAGGTTGTCGGGGAGGTTAATAGAGGAGAAGAAGAAGCAACACCAGAAGACAAAAGGAAAAGACTGGGTAGACTTCTGGTGTGCCCTAATTGTTTACATTAAATATCAGCATCTAACTTCTTCTGACAGCACACAAAACTTACATCCTCTCATCAGATCCTTCAAAATCTACATATCAAGAAAACCACCCTCGTGCCTGAGCAGTTAGTTCAACATAGGCTATGAGGTCATCTTGCACAATCTAAACATTTGGTTTTCACAAAGTCTTTCCTATACAGCCTAATGCTTTCATCTCTGCTTGTTGTAGATGACACAAAGCAAACACAGAAACAAGCACAGTACCATACAAGGGAAAATTAGCCAGAAATCAACAAAATATTACAAACGCCGATCTGACATAACAGGCTGGTATGAAGAAATATGACAAGAACATGACATTTTTAAAATAAAATTAAGTTTTATATATACTTACCAAGTAATTAATTAGCTAACAATTATACTTGCACGGCATCCTAAATTCAAAATTCGCGGCAGCGCGTCGGTTGCAAAGTGGGGGTGACAGGCCCCGCCCACTGCAATGGGAGCAAGGGAGTGACAGAAGCCAGCGGCTTCATTCTGTTTACTGCCGCAAAGTCCATGAACAAAAGAAACAAGAAGGGAGGAGGGAGGGCTCTGAATCAGTAATTACTTGGTAAGTATATATGAAAATGACATTTTTATGATAAGTTTTATATATACTTACCCAGTAATTACTTAGCTAAGAGTTTCTACTCGAAAGGCAGTTAGAATTCTGAATTCCGCGGTAGCGATTCTTTTGTTTTGTGTAGGTGACTATGCCCTGTCCACTTTCGAGGTACGAAAGAGGAACAAAATCGCCAACACGACAATTTGTTTACGCAAAAAAGAGTCCATGTGCGGGGAGGAGGGTGGGCTCCATCCGTAATTACTGGGTAAGTATATAAAACTTAATTTCATCATAAAAATGTCATTTTTATATAAGTAACTTACCCAGTAATTGCTTAGCTGATTCCATATTGAAAGGTGGTGGGGAATCATGGACAAAAGCTTAGGTTATACCTGTAATTGATGAAATAAATGTTGTTCCTTACCTGGTGAGGAGAGAGCTGCTGCAGGTAGATACTGCCTCTGGTGGCACTCATCTCAACCTGTAGCGGCGTGGCGGCATGGCGATATCCACCTCTACTGAAGTGGGACACTTTGCAGCGAAGGAGTATAGTAAACCCCACATATTCACGGGGGATGCTACCGCACCCCTCCCACAAATAGCTAAAATCCACGAATACTTAAAACCCTTCTAAAAATGCTTGTACCTGAGTATTTTAATAGTTTTATCACAAAAAGTGCATTTAGTCATGAAAATGATATGAAAATACAGTAATCAGTGAATATTTCTCAGTGAAAATACCGCAAATGGGCGAATTTTCCACGAATAATGGGTAGAGATCGTTCCACAGAGAAATCCGCAAATACGTGAGTCCGCGAATCGTGAGAATGCAAATACTGGGGTTTACTGTACTCCAAAGGCTGATGAAGTATAAGACCAAGTTTTTGCGACAAAGGTGTACACCAAGGCCAACAAAGCATACATAATTGCCCCTGCCCTGGGCAAAGTACCACAAAAATAATATACCAGAAAACAAAATCACCTACACCATAATTAAACAATGATTAAATGATAAAAAACAAGACCACTACTCAACACTAAAATTGGTGGGCACTCCAGGTACATCATACCCTCCCAGGCTCCCCAAGGACTCAACACCATTTTCAAGGCGAAGAGAAAAGGAAAGGAAGGGACACTTCCTACACTTCCTCACCCATCACCAAGCAGGCTACGGACACCGGTCCCAGGGTACTGCATTTATCATAAACTGTCTCGACATACCGCAAATAGTGCATCGCGAACACCGACTTGCATTTCCAATGAGTTGCCTCCAAAATCGCAGAGAAAGAAAGATTGTGTTTGAACGCTACCGAAGTAGCAACTGCTCTTACCTCGTGAGCTTTAACTTTCAATAGCGATAAGTCGGTCTCCACTAACTGCGAGTGTGCCTCAACGATGAGATCCCTCAAGAAAAATGAAATGGCGTTCTTCGATAGGGGTCTGGAGAGGTTTTTCACTGAACACCAGAGATTACCAAACTGGCCTCTAATCTTCTCCATCCGATGTAAATAATGTCTGAGGGCACATAATGGGCACAGCTCTCTCTCCTCCTCTTCCGTGCCTAGAATATCCGATAAGCTTGAAATTGAAAAAGAACAGGGCCAGGAATGCGATGGGTTTTCCTTTTTCGCTAGAAATCCTAGCAAAAAGGAACAGACTGCTTTCCCTTGCGAAAAACTGATCCTTTTGTCTACTGCCTGAAGTTTACTTACTCTCTTAGCTGTTGCTAAGGCAACCAGAAAGAGAGTTTTCCGAGTCAGATCCTCTTAGAGAGGAAGAACACATAGGTTCAAAGCAAGGGTCAGAAAGCCACTTAAGAACTACATCAAGATTCCAAGAGAAGGACTCCTCTTTCTTGAACTTGGAGATATTGAAAGATTTAATTAGTTCGGACAAGTCTTGATTGTTCCAGATGTCTAGACCCCTACTTCGAAAAATGGGGCTGAGCATCGCTCTGTAACCCTTTTTTGTCGAGACAGAAAACCCCTTAGATGATTTCAGACAGAGAAGGACGTCTGCTATCTGAGCAATAGATGTTTTAGAGGAAGAACCTTTGTTTCTTCTACACCAACTCCTAAAACGTGCCCACTTAGCTTGGTAGACATTATTGGAGGAGATGCGTCTACTTTTGACAATAGCCTCTGGTGCCGATTTAGAAAATCCTTTCACCCTGACGAGTCTGTAGACAGTCGAAATCCTGTCAGGGCCAGAGAGGATAGGCCTTGATGAAACTTCCTGACGTGGGGTTGTTCTGAGAAGACTTGGAATCTCGGGAAGGAGCCTCAGAAAGACTACGAGGAGATCGATCAGGTCCAGAAACCACTCCCTCTGTGGCCAGAAGGGAGTCACGAGAGTCATCCTTACATTGTGGTGTCAGTGAAACTTCTTTACTACTTCTTGAATCATCCCGCAAGGAGGGAAGGCGTAAAGATCTAGGTTGGACCAGTCCAGGATCATTGCATCCATCGCCCAAGCTAGAGGGTCCGGAAAGGGGGAACAGAACAGAGGAAGGTGGTAATTCCTGGAAATTGCAAACAGATCTATGTTTGGTTGACTCCATAATTTCCAGAGGCTGGCACACACACGAAGATCTAGTGTCCACTCCATGGGCAGAATTTGTTTGTGGTGGCTCAATTCATCCGCCAGGACAATGCACTTGCCCTGTATGAACCGGGTGACTAATCGAGTCTGGTTCTGATCCGCCCAGCATAGCAGGTCTCTTGCTACCTCACAGAGTGAAAATGAGTGGGTCCCTCCTTGATGTTTGATGTACGCTAGGGCTGTGGTATTCTCCGCATGTACCGCTATACAGTAGAACCTTGGTTCTTGACGCTAATTCGTTCCAGAAGAAGTGTCGAGATTCGATTTTGTCGAATTCTGAGTTAATTTCTCCCATAAGAAATAACTGAAAATGGATTAATCCATTCCTGACCACCAGTCATTACCCCAACCTTGCCTTTTTATACAAAACTTTACACAAATCACAATTAAATAGGTTCAGAGTTGAATAACTTACCGTATCAGAAGCACTTTTTACATTTTTAAACGCATACTGTATCAAAAAAGTTGGCCTATGACCAATGCAGCCGTACTACCATAGGCTAGGCTAAGTAGTCTTATAGGCACTACCAGAATGTACTGTAACAGGTACACATGAAAACTGTTGTTAATAATGATAACATTGAAAAACAAGCCATATCACATGAAATTAATAATAAAGTATTTATAAATCGAATTACTGTATGTCTGTTATCATAAAATTAAGAAAATTTCCGAAATGTTGAATCGGCAGCCTGTGGCAGATATAAACAAACCAGAACGCCACCCTGGTGGTGTAGTCGTAGTACTAATTACATAAACATTCTGAATGTTTATGTAATTAGTACCGTGATACACCACCAGGGCGGCGCTCTGGTTTGTTTATATCTGCCACAGGCTGCCGAGTTCCGACGTAATTTCAGAAATTTTTCATAATTTTATGATAACAGACATACAGTAATTCGGTTTATAAAAAGGATTTTGACAAAGGAAAAATCTATTTCTGGAGAGGGGCCCGTGTCACCCGGTGAAATAGTCCATTCAGCACATATTTCTAGGTAATTCCGTTGCTAGATACCAGAGAAAGCTAAATGAAATGCTGGAGTTACTACCCCAGAGCGAGCTCCACTAGATGGAGTCGTGTATGGAAAAGGGTGAACTACAAAACACGGAACCTTATCCTATAGAGATTCCCAATGTCAAAAGTCCCAACGAGAGAGGTGCCGATACAAGCCCATGCACTACTCGCGGACTGTATACAAGGCAACACTAGCCGCATTCCATGTTAGCACCCACCTCACTAGAATGAAGTTTATCAAGGGAGGGAGAGAATGAAAAACGGGTGGGTCACCGGGTGACACGGGCCCCTCTCCAGAAATAGATTTTTCCTTTGTCAAAATCCTTTTTCTGGATCGGGTCCCGATGTCACCCGGTGAAATAGTAACAGAGAAATAAACATCATTCTTATGCTATTAAAGACTTAAATAGAAACGTTGAAAACTAGGAGAATTCTACCCTGAACATAAGTAAGGTCCTCTAAGTTCATGTAATGAAAATAATGTAAGTGGTCACCGTCTAAGATCATGAGCTTAGAATAGCACCTGAATAGGCTTGTATTAAGAAAATACTTTCTGCCTAATAGCA
Organism: Macrobrachium rosenbergii; assembly: GCF_040412425.1. Lineage (NCBI taxonomy): Eukaryota > Metazoa > Arthropoda > Malacostraca > Decapoda > Palaemonidae > Macrobrachium > Macrobrachium rosenbergii. Next base: position 41,657,501 of record NC_089765.1, on the reverse strand, counting down.
GACCCAATGACAGTGCCCCTCCTTTTTTTAAAGGAGAGGACCTGACAAAATTGCGAGGTCCTGTCTAAAAAGCCTGCAAGGAGAAAACTGGACACAGAAACAGACCTTGTAAAAGGGGAGTACTTTCCAAGGTGACTACCAAAAATGAGGACCTTCAATTGTAGATAGAAAGTTAGGGTGAGAAATTCACAACACTACCCCTGATGAGGGGAAACCAAACTGATTGGTTCCGCCAGACAAACCAAACTGATTGGTTCTGCCAGACAGGGCAGACAGTACAGGAAAACTAACACTAGAAGCTAAGCTGATTAAAAATGTTTGGGACTTCCTTAACAAGGAAAGATAAGAACAAGATGATTAATTTCATGTGATAATATGGCTTGTTTTTCAACAGCAGCAGCAGCAGCATGTGTGGGCTTTAAATGCTTTTAAATAAGCATGGGAAGAACGCCACCAACAACGCCAACTAGCGGCAGCCGCCTGAAACTTTTTTCTACAAGCATCATATGATTCATCACGTCGGATTCCGGTTTGTTGTTTGAACTCCGACACAAAATTTACTCAACATTTCGTGTTGAAATCCGATTATTTCGAGTTCTAGTACAGTCGAGGACCGGGGTTCTACTGTAATCTTGTTGTGAACCTGCGTCACAATGTGTATTGCCTTCAACTCTATCACGTTGATATGAAGTCCTTTCTCCTCTGAAAACCACCTCCCCGAGACTTCCAGGTTTCCGAAGAGTGCTCCCCAACCTAGGTCCAACAAGTCATAAAAGAAGTCTAGGTCGGGTTCACCAGAACGAGAGACTTCCCTTCTGAAAGTCTGTCTGCAGACCTCCACCACCGCAGATCCTCCTTTATCTCCGAGGTTATCGAAAAGAAGTGACAGTCTTGATACACCTTCCGATCCCAGCAAGCTCTTAAATAAAACTGGGGAGGTCTCATGTGAAGTCTTCCCAGTCTTACAAATTGTTCCAGAGAAGCCATCGTCCTCAAGAGGCTCATCCACTGGGTGGCAGAGCAAGAATAAAGCAAGAGGAAGAGGTCTACCCTCCTCAGACAGTCTTCTGCTCTCTTGAGTGACGGAGAAGCCCGAAAACTCAGAGAGTCTATCAGAACTCCCAAATAAAGAATCTTCTGAGTGGGATTCATTTGTGATTTCTTGACGCGCATTAGCAGTCCTAATTCCTGAGTTAAAGGAAGAGTCTTCCGTAAGTCCTCCATGCAATGTTTCTTCGTGGGTGAATGAATTAGCCAATTGTCCAGATATAGTGCGATACTCACTCCCGCTAAATGTAGCTAACCCACCAAAGGAGCCAACACTCGAGTGAAAACTTGTGGGGCCATAGAGACTGAAACAAAGCGCTCAAAACTGAGATCTGGTCCTCGAAAACGAATCATAGGTACTTCCTTGAGTTCAGGTGAATTGGAATATGGAAATAAGTATCTTGCATGTCAAGGGAGATCATCCAATCTCCCTGATGGATGGAAGCAAGAACCAAATGGATGGTTTCCTTGTTGAATTTTGTCTTCTCTACGAAGACGTTCAAAGCACTTACGTCAAGCACCGGTCTCCAACCCCCTGAAGCCTTAGGCACTACAAAAAGGAGATTGTAAAATCCTTTTGAGTCTGCCTTCTTCACTGTCTATTGCTTCTTTGCTCAGAAGAGAGGACACCACCTTCGATAGGGCCGAATATCTCTCCGATCCTATGGAGTAAGCCGTCAATACAACGGGAGTGTTGGTCAATGGCAGATTCTCCCTGAAGGGGATAGAATATCCCTCCTTTAAAACTTTCACCACCCACTGATCCGCTCCTTTTTTGCTCCATCTCTCCCAGAAGAGACGAAGCCTGGCCCCTACCAGAGCATGAAGAACTAAAGTCTCACTTGTGAGAGGATGGTTTGGAAGATTTCTTGATTGCACAGGGAGCAAATCTAACTGATCCTCAGGACCTGGAGCATGGTCTCTGATTCCCTCCACGAAACGGCTTTGGTTGCTTGAGAGGAGATGAAGGTTTAACTGAGAAGGAAGACCAGCCCTCTGGCGTTTCGTCGATTGGGTCAACAAATCTTGAGTTGACTTCTGGTGTAGACTCGCTGCAATCTCACTTACAGTGGGTTGTAGAAACAAATGTTGTTTGTCCATAGGGGAAAAAAGTAGAGCCAATTTCTGTGGGGCCATAATGCCCTTCAATGTGAACGAGACCCAAAGTTCGCGCTTCTTAAGCGCACCCATGGCATAAAGGGCAGCTAATTCCTGCGAGCCATCTCTAACAGCTTTATCTGCACAGAAGAGAAAATTAAACAGGCCCGAGACTTCATCAGACAAAAAAGCTGGATCTTGAAGCTTCTTGGCAACTGCTCCCAAACACCAGTTAGAAAACTCAACACCTCGAAGGACTTGAACAAACTCTTCAAACGATGCTCCATCTCCTGTGTCGAAAAGAACGTTTTGGTGGAAGTGAGAGCCAACCTACGTCCCGAGTCAATGAGTGCAGAAAAGTCCCTCCTGGGAGGAGACAGCCACTCCTGCTGCAGAAGGAACTTGAGGAGTGTCGCATACGGCGTAGAGGACGAGTCCTGCTCCCCTTCCTCATCTTCAGAAGAGATCGGAGAAAAAATCGGGTTTAATTCAGGAGCTGTCTGTGCTGCCGGTTTCTGTAAAAGATGAAGGATATTATCCAGTTTATGTTGCAAAGGCTCAAGAGCTGGGTCCTACGCAGGAGAAGGATTATCAGAAGATACAGGGCACTTGGAGCCTTGAGGGGGCTCAAGCACTAGGGGAAGATCGGAAGCTTCAGGGTGCTCCAACAAAAAAGAGCATCCGACCACCTCAGGGTGCCTGACTGTGGCAAGGCACTTGGCTGCTTCAGGGTTCTTAGCTGCATCAGGGCGCTTGGCAGCATAAGGGCGCCTGGCTGCCACATGGCACTTGTCTGCTTCACGGCGCTAATCAATGCATTCCGCCAGTACAGGACGTTCAGAGGGAACAGGGCACTTGCATGAAATCTGGAGTTGCTCACTCAAGAGGTACAGAGAGCTAGAACCTCTCTCCTGGTGCTGAGGAGAGAAGGAACACTCCAGAGTGTCCCATTTGCTACACAAAGGTTGAGGACTGAAGGAAGGCTCCCTCATTCTCTTGTAAGGGAGATGTGGGGACTGATCTTTACCCGAGAAACGTCTCTCAAGAGGGTAAGCTTCATTGGGGAAGTGACTAAGATGGTTCTTTCGAGGTGAGGACTCCTCAGAACTTAACGAAAGCCAATGAACTTCCGAGACGCCTTTCCAGCGTCTGTCTCTAGTCGCAACCTGGGATGCAAGAGGCTGGACTGAGGGGACAACTGCCCATGGGCAGAAACCACTGACCTCCCATGGGCTACCAGTATGCCTCCTCCCAGGTAGCTGGGAGTATGGCAGGGACTGAAACCTAGGAGACTCAAGAGGGACGAGCAGCCGCCTCCTCCACTGACACTTCACCGTTAACACTTTTTTCAAACTTGTCCATCAGGACACGCACTGATGCCCCTAATTGGGCCACTGTACTCACTACCAGATTTAAACATTGCTCAAATTTATTCTCAAGGCTAGCAAAGTGATCGGGTTCAGAAGTGATGGAGCCAGGAGAAGGAGTAGGTGGTTTAGGAGAATTAATTGATGCAGGTGGGGAAGGGTTAACAATTGGAGAATTAACAGACATGTCAGCCTTATCCAATCTAGGAGCCAAAGCCTGAATAGCTAATTTCCCACTGGCTTTAGCAGCTGCTTTCCTCTTCCTATCTCTTTCTAACTTAGCTAATGCAAATTTAAAGTTTTCCATTCACGTTCTCCCCAATCCCTGCACTCGTCACACGTTAAATTAATAGAGTAAACTTGTCCTCTACAACTGGAACACAAGGTGTGAGAATCGTAAGTCAATTTTGTCATCTGGGTATTGCAGCCTTTACTGCAATACCGGAAACTAGAACTACTAGTGTCGGACATATCCTAACTAGTTGAAAAGTCAAAATCGTGAGAAGGCAAATCCAAAAGAGTCACTATGTGAAAAAATGTCGAAAAGGCTACAAAAATACTTCACCAAGGAAGAAAATTATGAATCCAAAACTCTAAACTGCTGTAACAGCACCGGGTGTTGACACTACAAGCAGCAAAAACAAATTGTCGTGTTGACGATGTTGTTCCGCTTTCGTACCCCGAAAGTGGGCAGGGCATAGTCACCTACGCAAAACAAAAGAATCACTACCGCGGAATTCAGAATTCTAATTGCCATTCAAGTAATTACTGGGTAAGTTACTCATATAAAACTTAATTTTATTATAAAAATGTCTTTGATATAAGTAACTTACCAAGTAATTACTTAGCTGAATCCCACATTGCAAAAGGAGTGGGATGAATGGACTATTCTAATTCAACACATTAGGCATGGTAAAAACTCGAACTAGAAGAAAAAGTGGCTAGCACTGAAGAAGTGCGTGTTGCTTCCTTACCTGGTAAGAGAGCTGCAGCAGATGAATGCTGCCTCTGGTTGGTGCTCACCTTAATCTGTAGTGGCATGGTGGTGAGCCGAGAGTCGCCTCTACATAGGTGGGAGTCTTGCAACTGAGGATGTGCCTGAAAGTTGACAAGATATAATGCAGGAAAAATAAATGCCCTGGCCACAGTACCATAACAACAGACCAAAGAACACCTGTCACCAACCCTGACACCACAAACAAACCATTACCCATCCAACAAACTGGTGGGTAGTCCAGGTAGAAAGTACCCCCAAGCTCCCAAAAACACTCGACATCCTTATAACAAAGCCAAGAGATAGAAGAGAGACAAGATCTCTCCTATGCTTCTTCCCCCAATACCATGCCAGCCAGCCTGAAAAGTCCAAGAGTTGAGAATCATCCCCAAATAAAGAATCTCCTGAGTCAGAACTAACTGGGATTTCTGAAGATTTAGAAGAATTTCCAGATCTTGAGAAAGCCGTAGAGTCGTCTGAAGGTCCTTCATGCACTTTTCCTTCGAGGGTGATCGAAGAAGCCAGTTGTCCAGGTAAAGGATGATGTTTAAGCCGATTAGATGGAGTCATTTAGCAAGAGGAGAAAGGATTCGAGAGAATACTTGAGGTGCCGTGGAAAGGCCGAAGCAGAGGGACTAAAACTGGTAGACTTTTCCTTTGAAGATGAACCTTAGGTACTTCCTAGAAATAGGATGAATGGGAATATGAAGACATGCATCTTGCATATCCAGTGTGATCATCCAATCGTCCAGGTGACTGGAATCCATGACTGGCTGGCTCGTCTCCATCCTGAACTCTGTTGTTACAGTATTACAAAGCGGTTGAGGGCACTTACATCCAGGACAGGTCTCCAGCCTCCTGACACTTTGGGAACAACAAACAGACAATTGTAGAAGCCCTGAGAGTGAACGTTTTCCACTTCTTCAATGGCTTTCTTCAGAAGGAGAGAGGATACTTCCTCCAAAAGGGACAAATGTCTCCCTGAGCCTTTTGAGTAGGCCGTTAAGGCAATGGGAGAGGATACTAAAGGACGGTTGTCTGAAAACGGAACGCAGTAGCCCTCTTTTAATAATCTGATGATCCATGGTTCTGCTCCCCTGAGATCTCACTTCTCCCAAAACAAGAGAAGTCTGGCTCCTACTGGGCATGAAGAACTTCTGGCTCACTTCTTGGGCGAAAGTTTAGAGGAGTTCTTCTTGGAGGGTCTGTGTTGAAAATGATATTTTTATAATAAAATAAAGTTTGTTCATACTTACCTGGCAGATATATATATAGCTGTATTCTCCGAAGGACCGACAGAAATTCAAAACTTACGGTACACACGGTAGAGTGGGGCCAGGTGGTATGTACCCATTCCCGCCGCTGGGAGGCGGGTATCAGAACCATTCCCATTTTCTATTCAGATTTTCTAGAGCTACTGTCTCCTGAGGGGAGGAGTGTGGGTACTATGATTATATATATCTGTTAGGTAAGTATGAACAAACTTTATTTTATTATAAAAATATCATTTTGTTCATGAGACTTACCTGACAGATATATATATAGCTGAATCCCACCATTGGAGGTGGGAAGAGACAGAATAGGATTTAGGAAACAAACATATGTAGGCGATTGACGCCTTGGTTCCTTACCTGTTAGCATCGCTGACTTCGTGATTACTGTCACCCAAGTCTGCTTCTGCTTTACTAGAGTCTCCAGCGAGGTAGCGACCTATAAACTGGTGAATTCTAGATGATCTGTCAACGGGGCGAGACCACAATGTGACTAGACCATATGACCTTACTATGAGGGCAAACGACAAAAGAAACAACCACCTGACCAAGCCTAGCTACGTCATGAAGTCATAACATAAGCTAAGGACTGGGACGACCACCCCCAGTGGCGACCCAACAACCATAAAAACACCATAATCAAAAAATAAAAAAACACCTAACCATTTACTATAGGATAGGATGAGTGTCGCTTTCTGCCCCCAAGATCGTATTTGCGGAAACGTAAGGTCCTAGCGCACAGCAATTTTTGTAGGAAGTCTTCACTTCAGTAAGTAGTGTGAAGCAAACACAGAATTGCTTCGCCAAAAAGTGGCACCCAGAATGTCATTGAGAGACAAGTTTTTCTGGAAAGCCACTGAGGTAGCAATGGCTCTCACTTCGTGAGCCTTGACTTTCAAAAGGTTCAAGTCCTTGTCTTGAACACTGGAATGTGCATCTATAATGGTGCTTCTTAAAAAGAACGCCAGAGCATTCTTAGAAAGAGGTAAATCCGGCCTCTTAACTGAGCACCACAGATTGTTAGAAGGACCTCGACATTCCTGAGTCCTCTGTAGGTAAAATTTCAGAGCCCTGACAGGGCACAGGGTTCTTTCTGGTTCTTGTCCAAGGATTTCCATCAAACCCTTAATCTCGAAGGACCTGGACCAAGGGGAAGACGGGTTTTCATTTTTTGCAAGAAACATAGGGCTCAGAGAACATACCGCATCATGGTCTCTAAAGCCTATATTCTTGCTGATAGCCTGAAGTTCACTAACTCTCTTCGCCGTCGCCAGAGCAGTTAGGAAAATAGTCTTTCTGGATACGTCCTTGAAGGATGCAGAATGTAGAGGCTCGAATCGTCTGGACATAAGGAATTTCAGGACAACATCTAAATTCCATGAAGGCAACTTTGGGTGAGCTACCTTAGAAGTTTCAGAAGACCTTAAAAGGTCATGAAGGTCTTTGTTTTCCGTTAGGTCGAGGCCTCTATGCCTAAAAACCGCTGACAGCATGCTTCTATAACCTTTGATGGTAGGCACTGCCAGCTTTAATTCCTTCCTTAAATAAAAAAGGAAGTCGGCTATCTGGGACACAGAGGTTGTGGTAGAGGAAATTCCCTTAAGCTTACACCACTTCCTGAAGATGGCCCACTTCGACTGGTACACCGCATTGGAGGAGGCTCTCCTGGCGTTGGCGATAGCCTTAGCCACTGGTCTTGAAAAACCCCTCGCTCTGACCAACTTTTCGATAGTCTGAATGCAGTCAGACTCAGAGCGGGAAGGTTTTTGTGGTACCTCTCGAAGTGGGGTTGTCTGAGAAGATCTACTCTCATGGGAAGCGTCCTTGGGAAGTCCACTAGGAATGTCATGACCTCTGTGAACCACTCCGCTGAAGGCCAAAAGGGGGCGATTAATGTCATCCTCGACCCTTCCGAGGCCGCAAACTTCTTGATGACTTCCCCCAGGATCTTGAATGGGGGGAAAGGCATACAGGTCCAGACCCTTCCAGTCCCATAGGAGGGCATCTACTGCTACTGCCCCTGGGTCGAGCATGGGAGAGCAATACAGAGGCAGCCTTGTCGTCCTTGACATTGCGAAAAGGTCCACCAGGGGACGCCCCCAAAGCTTCCAAAGCTCCTGACATACCTCTGCGTGCAGGGTCCACTCTGTCGGAAGAAGTTGACGCTGCCGACTGAGAAGGTCCGCTCGTACGTTCTCGACCCCTGCCACGAATCTCGTGAGAAGCGTAACTTGTCGAGAATGGGCCCACAACAGGATCTCCTTTGCAATCAAGAACAGGGACCGAGAATGAGTACCTCCCTGTTTCTTGAGGTACGCCAGGGCTGTGGTGTTGTCCGAGTTGATCTGAACCACTCGGCCTACAACCTGATCTTCGAAGAACTGGAGAGCTAAGCGAATCGCTCCCAATTCTTTTAGATTGATGTGCCAGGACACCTGTTCCCCCTTCCAGGTGCCTGACACTTCCTCCCCCCCTAGTGTTGCTCCCCATCCCGACGTGAACGCGTCGGAAAACAACACTAGGTCGGGGTTCTGAAGAGAGAGTGAAACCCCTTCTGCCAATTTTATGGATCGAGCCACCACCTTAGATGGTCCTTGGCAGAGAGAGAGAGATCTTGAGAGTCTCCTCTAGATCCTCCTTGTTCGTCCAGTTCTCCGCAAGGAAAAACTGGAGGGGTCTGAGATGCAACCTCCCCAGGGAAACAAACTTCTCCAGCGATGAAATGGTCCCCAGCAGACTCATCCATTCCCTCACTGAGCATGTTTCTTTCCCCAGGAAGGGCGAAACTTTGTCGAAGCAGTGCTGCTGACGTTCCTGGGATGGAAAGGCTCGAAAAGCCACTGAATCCATCTGAATCCCCAGATAAACAATGGACTGAGAAGGGATCAGATGTGACTTCTCGAAGTTCACTAGAAGTCCCAGGGACTTCATCAGCTCCAACATTGAGTGCAAGTCCTCCAGACACCTTTCTTCCGACGAAGCTCGAATGAGCCAGTCGTCTAAATAGAGCGAGATCCTTATGCCCGCTAGGCGAAGCCACCGGGCTACGTTCCTCATCAGAACTGTGAAGACCATAGGAGCCGTACTCAGTCCAAAACACAAAGCCCTGAACTGGTACACTCGTCCCCCCAGGACAAACCTCAAATACTTCCTTGACCGAGGATGAATGGGGACGTGAAAATAGGCGTCCTGGAGATCCAGCGAGACCATCCAATCGCCTGGTCTTAACGCACTTAAAACGGACTGAGACGTCTCCATCTTGAACTTCTCCTTGACAACAAAATGGTTCAGTCTGCTGACGTCCAGGACTGGTCTCCACCCCCCTGACTGTTTTGGAACCAAGAAGAGACGATTGTAGAATCCTGGAGAATCCAAATCCAGGATTTGTTCTATGGCTCTCTTCTCGAGCATCTGTTCGAGCAGATCGAAAAGAATCTGTTGCTTCTCTGGGTGGTAAGAGGGCAACAGATCCCTGGGTGTTGAGGACAGGGGGGGAAATTCGAGGAACGGGATCCTGTAACCTTTTCCGATGACACTGAGGGACCAGGAGTCCGCCCCTCTTACTCTCCAGGCTTCCGAAAACAAAAGAAGCCTGGCTCCTACTGGTGCCTGGAGGTCCGGTGTATCATTTCTTGCCCCTTGGGTTAGAAGGGGCTCCGCCTCTGGAGAGGCCTCTTCCTCGAGGAAAGGATTTTGAGGAGGAAGCTCTACCGCGAAAGGGCTTCTGCCTCTTGGAGGCTAGTCCCTGAGAAGACGTGGACGGGACATTAGGACGCCTGGAAGACTGTGCGAGGAGGTCTTGTGTAGCCTTCTCCTTAAGGCTGGAGGCGAGATCCTTGACTAACGGCTGGGGGAAGAGATGGCTAGAAAGAGGGGCGAAAAGCAATTCCGCCCTCTGCACAGGAGAAACTGACTTCGCTGCAAAATTGCAGTATAAGGCCCTCTTCTTCAAGAGGGTCGTACCAAAGTGAGCAGCCAGTTCATCCGCGCCATCTCTGACGGCCTTGTCCATGCACGACAGCACACTGGACAGCTCCCCCAGAGTGATAGAGTCTGGACTCCGAGTCCTCAAGTACAAGGCCCCCAAGCACCAATCTAAAAAGTTGAAGACCTCCATAGTCCTAAAAAGCCCTTTAAGGTGATGGTCAGTTTCCGAAAGCGTCCAGGTCACCTTCGCTGAAGAAAGGAGGGCCCTCCTTGGAGCGTCGACCAGACTCGCGAAGTCTCCTTGGGAAGAAGAAGGAACTCTGGAACCAATTTCTTCTCCAGTCTCGTACCACATCCCCGCCTTCCCGCACAATTTAGACGGAGGTAGGGCAAAGGAAGATTTGCCTTGAGTTTTCCGATCCTCCATCCACGAGTTAACTTTCTTAAAGGCTCTCTTGGTGGCGAGCGATGTCTTCATCTGAAGGAAACCGGGCGATTTCCTCACCTTCAACGAAGCTAACTGCGAAGGGGGAGAGAGAGGAGCAGAAGGCTGAAATTTATCAGGAAATAAGTCTCTCAGCATGCTGGCCAAAACCTGATAGTCCGATGAAGATGACAAAGGGGGCTGTTCCTGCTCTGCAGACTCCGACTCAGGAGACAACTCTCCCTCTTCAATGGGAGCGACAGGAGAGTCTTCCGGAACTTGAGGAAGACTAAGGCCTTGTGGCCCAATCCGTAAAAGAGACCTCTTCTTGCGAGAAAGTGCAGAAGAAAGCGCTGGAGCGTCCCGCACCGAAGTGTCTTGCCAAGCGTCCTGACGAGCGTCCTGCCTAGAATGCTGCCGAGTATCTTGACGAGCGTCCTGAAGAGCGTCCTACGAGTGCTGAGAAGCGTCTTGCCGAGCGTCCTGAAGAGCGTCCTGACAAGCGTGATGAGAAGCCAGACGAGCGTCATGCCGAACGTCCTGCGCGTTTCCCGCCGAGCGTCTTGTCGAGCTGCAAGAGGGGCGTCCTGACAAGCATAAGAAACGTTAGGACCAGCAGCCTGAGGAGCGTCAAGACGAGGCAAAGAAACCCGACGATCCAACGAACAATGAGGGCGACCAGGAGAACTCGCTGGAGAGAGAGACGAACGAAGAGCAGGAGAGGGAGACATCTTAGACCTCTTAACAGGCAGCTTCAAATCCTTGCGGCGCCTACGAGGTTCACGCTCCTTTGCAGCAAGGAGGGAAGCCAACTGCCGCTGCATGTCCTGGAGAAGACGCTTAGAAGGAGAAGACTCCCTCTCAAGAGAAGGGCTGCTCTTGTGAGAAGAAGAGGGGGAAGGGGACGCCCTCTTCCTTCTACCAGGGGCGACGACAGCTCTCTTCTTGGGGCGACTGGGACGCTCAAAAACGTCCTCCTCAGAAGTCCTGGTCCTCTTCTGCGGCGGCAACTCGTGGAACCACTCAGGAGAAGAAACGAGTGCTCAAGAAAGAGGAGGAGAAGCGTCCTCCTCTGCGAAGCTTCTCTTCCAAGCGCGAGAGTCCAACCGAGAACACGACCCCTTGCGTGGAGAGGGCGCCTCAGAGGACGAGAAGCAACCCTTAAAGACGCGTGCACGAGCACGATCCTTGGCAGCCTGGGAATCGACAACAGGGCCTGCCGAAGGGACGCCAGATCAGTGGGGAGTCCCCGTAACCCTCTTGCGGCTTTCGACATGCCCACTCCCTGAGTCCTGGGAGTCCGGCAGAGGTCCAGGCCTAGAGGCATTATAGGGCCGATCTGACGCCCCCTCCACAACACTAGGGGGATCACTGCACTTCACAACACTTTCAATCGCCAGCACCTTAGACTCCAAAGCACGAATGGAGTTCAAAATTTCCGCAAGGGCATTACCTTCCGCAGATGCAATCACAGGGCCCGAAGGCAACACTACAGGGATAGGTGAAGCAACAGACGGGTTAACAGGAGACAAATTATTACCCTGACTCCCACCAGCAGACACACTCCTGGAGGAAGACCTCCTGATACGGTCACGCTCTAACTTGCGCACATAAGAGTCATAAACCTTCCAATCGGTATCAGGCAAAGACTCACACTCCTTGCAGCGATCATCAAACAAACAGACATGCCCTCTACATCTCATGCATACTGTGTGAGGGTCCACCGAAGCTTTCGGTAGCCTCACCTTACACTCCTTCACAACACACACCCTGAAACTAGCAGAACTAGAACCAGACATCATATTCAAAGAAAAGTCAAAGCCAAAATCAAAACAGTCCACAAAAGCGTATGCCTCTCCACAAATCCAAAGTCAAAAACCAAAAGACAATCAAAATACTCAAGTGGAAAAGTTTTCGAAATCCAACGACGGAGGTATTGACAACGGGTGTTGACAATACCGGCAACACGGCAACAGAGAAAATCTAAATAGAAAATGGGAATGGTTCCTGATACCCGCCTCCCAGCGGCGGGAATGGGTACTAACCACCTGGCCCCACTGCGTGTGCCGTAAGTTTTTGAATTTCTGTTGGTCCTTCGGAGAATACAGCTATATATATATCTGTCAGGTAAGTCTCATGAACAAAATGCAAATTGGTGTGAGGTCTTGTTTGAGATTTGGGTCTATTCCCCCGAAAGAGATGTTGTTGAAGCGGAGAGATGAACTTCGGGACGAAGGATGCGAACGAGGAACTCTTGGGGCATTAAGATGACTATGCCAGCAGATCCTGTGTGGACTTCTTCTGCAGATGTGATGCGATCTGCTCAACCATTGACCGCAGAAACAGCTGCGCTGAGTCCAGCAGCAAAAACATTAAGGTGGATCTCTGAGACGATGTGACTCCTTTTGTGGTGAAGGAGCACCAAAGTTCTCTCTTCTTAAGAACTCCAAAGGTGAAGAGAGATGCAAGTTCAGAAGGGCTGTTTCTTGTGGCTTTATCGGCACAAGAAAGGATGCCAAACAGGTCTGCTGAGAAGAGATCATCTAATCCCCTGAAATTCCCGGTCTTCTTAGCAAGAGCTCCCACTGTCCAGTCCAAAAAACTCCCACCATCCAGTCCAAAAATCTCCCACCGTCCAGTCCAAAAAACTAAGTACTTCAAAAACCTTTAGGAGGTTTTTGACTAGATGATCAAGCTCCGACGACAAGAAAAAGACTTTGCTGAGGCGAAGGCTGACTGACGAGACGCGTCAGTAAGTCCAGAGAAGTCCCCTAGGGGGGAGGCAAAAACCCCCAGGGAGGGAGCTTCCCTGGTTACATACGGCCAATATTTCTTCTTGATCAGATACGAGGGGGGGTTGGGCAAACATTGCTCTGCTTTGCTCTCTCTTCAATGACAGCCAGTCGTCAATCTCGTTCATGACTTTTCTAGAGGAAGACGAAAGTACCGTCTTGGGAAGAGGAGTGCGTTCAATCGGAACACTCGACATGAGGAAGGTAGAGGTAGGAGGAGAAGGAGCAGCTGGTGTATAGAAGGAGGGATTGCTCGAGAAGGAAACGAAGAAGAGACGCATAAGACATGGGTGGAGAAGAGTCTTGGTCTGCATCCTCTTCATCCAAAGAGACCGGAGAAAGAGACAGATCTTGAGCAGGCTTCGTAGTGGAAGCTTTCCGAATGAAGCTCAAGATCTCAGATAATTGGTCCTTGATGGCTAGAGAGGGGACGTCCGATTCCGAGGCGGGAACTTGTTTTCTGAGAGGATGTCTTGACAGTGGCGCTGCGTGCTGAGAGTCCGCAGGGTGGCAAACAGGAGCAGGTGCCTGGCATGTAGGAACCAGTGCTAGGTGTGTGGAAGCGGTAACTGGGAGTACGGGAGCGGTGACTGGGAGTGCAGGAACCAAAGCTGGGCACACAAGAGCAGAAGCTGGGAGCACAAGAGTCAGAACTGGACCCTCAGGAATGGGTACCTCGAGCCGAGCCAGACACTCAGGCGACAGGCACTGAGACTGATGCTTCTGACTTTTAGAATCCGTAGGTGAGTAAAACAGTGGCGAATCCCAATGGTGTGCCGGAAGTTGACCAGAGGCAAACACTGAGGGATCCAAGGTGTCCCAGTGACACTTGATCAGCAGAGGGGGAGCAGGAGCCAAGTCATCCGCGCACCTTTTCAATGGCCGGGATGAATCCAGGAAGCATCTACGATGCCTGCGATCGGAATCTGAATCAGAGCTTGAGGACAGTTGGTACATCCAGTGACATGCCTTTCCAAAAGCAGTTGGTCGAAGCTTGGGAACTAGCAACAGGTTCAACAGGGGGGGCAGTAACCCATGGGCAAACCCTGCCAGCCTCCCTTGGACCTCCGGTATGTCTTCTCTCAGGAGCAGGGGAGCGGGACAATGACTTTGGCCTAGGAGTGCCAATGGGACGGGAAACCACTTCCTCCACTAACACATCACCTGGCACTTTGTCACAAGAGACTTTGTCATTGAACACTTTGTCCATCAGGACACGTAGGGACGCCCCATCTCTGAGACTGAATTCATCACTAAACTTATCTTCTTATCAAATTTAGATTCAATTCTAGATTATAGGCTGGCAATGGCATCGGGGTCTGAAGCACGGGAGCTAGGCATGGGAGTGGGTGGAGGAAGAGAGGGAGGACTGAGGATGGGAGAGATAGTGTGTCCTGGGGTAGATGGAAGAGCAAGACTGGAGTCCTGCTTAGGCTTAGGGGAAGAATCTCTACTCACAGAGGCCCTACTTACAGCAAGAGCGGCCACCGTCCTAAGCCTATCTTTCTCCAGTTTAATAATATGGGATTCAAACCTCTTCCAACTACAATCATCCCAATCCTTGCATTCAGAACACGTACTCTCCCTAGAACACACCTGCCCCCTACAATCAGCGCACATGGTATGTGCATCATAGTAATTCTTAATTAATCTAGTCTTACAGCCCTCGCTACACAAATGACAGCTGGAAGCACTAGAATGTGACATGGCTAACTACTAGGAAATTAAGCTAATGCAAAAAAAAACAAACAAACAAACCGACAAAAGCTACAGCTTTAAAACTAAAGAGAATACTTCACCGATCTTCAAGCAAGCTAAGAAAACAATCAGCGAATCATGAACGCAGGAGCTCAGAGAACGACGTGTTGTCAAGAGCGCGACATAAAATTGAATGTCACCGCTGGTTTCTGTCGCTCCCTTGCTCCTGTTGCAGTGGGCGGGGCCTGTCAACCCCTGCTTTGCAACCGACACGCTGCCATGAATTTTCGATTTTAGGATGCCGTGCGAGCATAATCGTTAGCTAAGTAATTACTTGATAAGTTACTTGTATAAAAGTAAATATTCCAGCACCATCAGGTGGGAAAACAGATGACTACAGTGACAGTCCTCGCAGGCTGGCCAAGCATATTTTGATTTTTTTAAATGCTGATCACACCAAAAGGCACAAAAATAAAGCTAACTTTAACATCAGGTAAGATTCATTCCAAATAATAAATGCATGAGCAACATACTAAACAACAGCTGAATTTTTTTTCTTGTCCTTGATTATACAGTACTGATACAGTGTTAACAAGTTGACTATTTATGTTAAAGGTAAGGCTAATCAACAACAGTAATTTAATGTCAACATAAAGCTGTCAAAAATAGGGAGGAGCACAAAAGATTTGTTTGTCATCACTTTAATAGGAGTGTCAAGTGGTAGTAAAACTACCATTGCTGAGAAACTAATAAAAGATGTTCCTGCAAGCAGGAACTACCTTAGTCAGGATGAAAAAATTTTTCCAAATGATTATAAAGGCTACTTGAAAGCCCCTAACTCTCTTACTGGTTACAGTACTGATACACTTCACAGCACTGACATGAATAAGATGATGTCATTATCCAGCAGATATTGACATCACCAGTTCACTACTCTATCATCATATGTCACTGGCCCAGCTTTAAAAATAATTAGCATGATCAGTAACTATTTTAGTTCATAATCTACAATTTCATCTTGATTAGTTTTTTCCCTTTGTCTTCTCAAACAATTCTCCAACAAGTGTGCCATGACATGAGAACAAAACTGAACATGCACTTGGGGATGTCAATGCCAAACTGACCAGTTGGCAGTCCCCAGGTTATGGTGGCTCAGACTTACGCCGTTTTTTCAAATATATTCGTGAACAAATCAGTTCCGGGTTACAGCTGATGTTCCAGATTATGATGCTGTAACTAGGATTCTGAGAGGTGTAACTGTAGGAGCTATAACAAGGTGAGAAAACCAGTTTAGGGAGCTGTAGCCACCAGGAGGGTTCACTATAAGGAGGTTCCTCCTGTAAGGAGGGGAGAAAACTGGTTTATTACCACGGCAAAGCTTAAAAACCTGTTTCTTTCCCTAGGCTTACATAAGTGTCTCTCGCTCTCTCATTTTTATAAAGTTTCATTACAATGTTCCAGGTTACGGCATTTTCTGACTTTCTGCACATTGCTGGAACAGAACCAAGCCCCACCCCTTAACCCGGGGACTGCCTTCCACATTTTCTGTTTTGGTCAGGACTATGCCATCCCAGACTATGTGTTGGCTGTTCTCTGTTGCCTCAAGAGATCACCTTTTTGTCCTTCTGCCGCAATGGATACATGAGGTAACAACTGTGTACACTTTCAGTAACTGAAGCTTGGGAAAAACAGTTTATGCCTAAGAGGTTGTGAATTCAAAAGAAAATTTTTGAAGGTTCTCACTAGAACCAAGGGAAATTGACTTTTTTTCATTTACAGCATGGCAAATATCTTTATCACAGCTCTGTGATTTTATGTTTTTTCAGTGATTAATTTGTTTTATCACTAGTGATTAAGTATTTGTTCCACAGCCAAGAATGCTTTGACAGTGAAGGACTCAAAATGCAAGAAACATACATTCCTCACATCGTAAAGCCACTAAACAAGTTTGTCCCCTACAATGAACACAAACAGTGTGAGAGTCGTAGGATTCTTTAGTCAGTCTAGTATTGCAGCCTTTGCTACAATACCTAATACTGGAACTGCCAGTGTCAGCCATCATGGAAAATTCTAAGACAAGTCCAAAAAATGGGCAAAAAGTCGTAAACCAACGATCAAAACTCGCCTAACACTATCTAAATTGCCCCGAAAGGCTACGAAAATAAATATTTCACCAACTGTAGATAGAACAAGCAACCAGCAAAGTATAATTTCAAAATTCAAGCTGCTGCCAACCACAGTCCTTCAACCACAGCCAACAGAAACAAATTGAAGCTCTTTGCTATGCTGTACCTCTTCTTCCACCCAAAAGTCTGCTATTTCGGTTATAGATGTCTGAGAAGACGACACTCTGCGCTTTCTGCACTATTCTCTAAAAATTGTCCACTTAGCCTGATATACCCTATCAGAGGACTGTTGCCTGCATTTGGCAATAGCTTGCGAAGCCGATCTTGAAAAATGACATTTTCATAATAAAATGAAGTTTTATATACACTTAACAAGTACTGTAATTACAGAGCTATTAGTTCACTTTATACAGCAGCTTAAATTCAAATTTTGGTGGGTAACACTTCGCATGTCTGTGTAAGTGACCAGTTGCGCCCACTAGCAGGAATATTAAGAATGATTTTAGCAGATAACTTTAATCTGTTCATGCCTTACATCCATCAGTGGGGAGGAGGGTGGGCTCCGATCATGTATTTACATACTTGGTAAGTATATATAAAACTTTATTTTATCATAAAAATGTCATTTTTATATAAGTAACTTACCAAGTAATTACATGCTGATTCCCACATTGATAGGAGGTGGGATACATGGACATATTCTAATCCAAAAACATTAAGTATGTAATGAAATTGAAAATAGAGAAAACTGCTAGCATTGAAAACCAATGCTTGTCATTACCTAACAGCTAGGAGAGCTACTGGGATACTGCCTCAGGTAGGTGCTCATCTTAACTTGTAGCGGCTTGGTGGTATAGCCATGGGTCGCCTCCTACTTAGTGGGAACTGTGCAGCGAAGGGAGTACTCCGATGGCTAGCAAAGCATGATAGGTGCTTGCCCTTGCCCTGGGCGTAGCACCAAAATAAAAAAAACCAAACAACACCGTCACCAACACAGATCACACCACAACCCATCCACTGAGAGTGGTGAGTGCTTTGGGTACAATGTACCCCCTGGCTCTGCAAAAAACTCAGCACCTTATTTATTACAAGGTGAAGAGACAGTAGAAAAAAACAATCCTACGCTTCCTTCTGTGATACCATGCCAGTCACTAGAAATGGTCTCAAGGCACTGAAAGATTCAACACTGTTTAACTTCCATTAAAAATAGTGAGAAACGAATAAAGATTACATTCCCAGTACAGTAGTTCATAGGCAGAATGGATGCACGAGGCATAAAATATATGCAAGCTAAAGAGGCAGAGGTTACCACGACGTCCTTAGCTTTACCTAAAAGAAGGCAAACTGCTCTCTTAATTCTGAGTGTGTCCCAAGTTAAAAGTCCATGAGGGCAATACATTCTAGTCAGTCAATGAAACAGATCTTCCCATATCACCCTATGTAGAGGATGGTCCTCTGAAAAACTCCAAAAGAACAGAGACCTCCCTATTCTCCTACAGAGCTGGAGAGGGCTTGAATGCTCGGAGAATGATCTGGTGTCAGGCTGTAGCTGGCGCCAGAAGCGCTGACCATCAGTTGAGCTAAGAGCTCGGGGCTGCCGGGCACTCATGGGAGCTAGCGGGCGCCCATGGTAACTAGCGGGCACCCGTGGTAGCTAGGGTACACCAGTTGGAGCTAGCAGGCACCCGTGGGAGCTAGTGGGCGCTTGTGAGAGCTAGCAGGCGCTCGTGGGAGCTAGTGGGAGTTCGGAGCAAGAGCTGGCGCCAGGCTGGGTGCCAGGCGAGCTGGGAGTCAGAAGCTCATGGCTCTGGAAGCTCCACAGCTGGCGCCAGACAGCAGTCGATGCCAGACTATAGCTGTCGCCCAGCGAACTAGGTGACAGGCGAGTTAGATGATCGGGATCACTTGAAAAGAAAGCGAGATGCGGAGGACGTCTATACTTCAAGTAGGGCTATGTGGAATGGAAGTAGAGATGCAGATGATGAATATAATTCCAGTAGGACTGAGTAGAATAGAAGTAAAGGACAAATGAACCTGAAAGCTAAGGAGGAAGAGGCTGCTCTGATTTCCTCAACTTTCACTTAAAAGGCAAAATGTTTCCTTAAGCATTCAAAATTAAGCTCTTTCAGGATGTGATCTTAGTCCAATTCTGTTCATGTAAAAACCTGAAAGTTGTAGCCGGACAGGTTCTCTCTTCTTCAATCAATGATGACCATTAACTTCCTAAAGGAGAAGGGACGAATCCTAGAGCTTGAATAGATCCTCGTTACTGTATAGCTAAAAATCCCAGGGTAAACGAGGAAAAAAGCGTCTCTCTGTGAAAATACCTTCTCTAAATGGTAAGAGTATGTCTATCAGCTCCCCAATTTGTGTGTGATAGTTTTTTTATTTAGACATAGTGCCCTTTTGCATTTTGATTTTATGTAAGTTATATGGGCTTTCCAATTCAAGTGTGCATCAAATATTAATCCTAAATTTTCCAGTTTGGCTCATTGGTATCAAGGCAGTCCCCCAGTTATCGGCGGGGTTCCGTTCTCAACAGCGTGATGATAACCAAAAATCACCGACAACCGAAAATCAGCGATAATAGCACCGATCCTCAGTTATCGGTGCCAATAACTTGGGATCAGCACCGCTGATAGCTGGGAATCGGTGTCGAAAATCTGGTTATCGTTGTCGCTAGACAAGTGCCGTAAAACTGGATCACCGATAACCGGGGACTGCCTGTACTGTATTATGGTTTCTGATTTTCAATTCTATTTCTTCACCTTTTTCCAATTTTTTTTTTATAAAACATAACAGCTTGAGTTTTTTCTTTGGAATATCTAAAGCCTACAGATGAGGTCCATTCATCTATTTTTATTATGGTTTTATTAATCATTCGTTCTGTATGCTTTATGTGTGATGCTGTATAATATATGGCAAAATCATCCATATACAGGTTACTTTTAATTCCAACCGGTAGCATGTTACTGATATCATTAATTGCTAATGTAAACAATGTAAACAGAGTACTGTACCACTAAGGACCCTCCCTTGTGGAACTCCTTTTTCAAGAGGAAATGTTTTGGAATAAACATTACCTATTCTCAACTGGAAAGTATGATCAGTCATAAAGTTTCCAGTAAACTTAGGAAGATGGCAGCATATGTTATTATTGTGTAATCATTTTAATATTGCATACCTACATGTATTGTTGTATGCCTTTTGGATGTCAAAAAAGACAGCTATTGTAATTTTCTTTCTTTCAAACCCTCTACATATGTGGTCTTCCAAATTAGATAGAGAATCTCAAGTACATCGATTACGTTGTGAACCAAACTGGGAAGGAGTTAAAACTTTATTTTCAAGTATGTGACATGTAAGTCATGCATTTACCATTTTCTCCAACAATTTGCATAGACAACTTGTTAGAGAGATTGGTCTATAATTGTTCACATTACTAAGATCTCTTCCAGGTTTCGGTATAGGAATTATTACAGCATTTTGCCATTCATATGGAAACAAGTTTCTGAGCTATAAATAATTGTAAAATTTTAATAAGTATGATTATGCCAGAGGTGCTAGGTGGGAAATCATTTCAAAGCAAATATCATCACCTCCAGGAGCAGATTTATTGCTGTTCAAGAGAGCATATTCCAACTCTTCCATACTGAATTTCTTATTATAATATATAATATCTTCCTTTGTCTCCAAATTAAGTATTATAGATTCTACTTTATTCTTTATTTTTTTTAAATGTTTGTCCACATTTTGGTCACTACTTATTTTGGCAAAATTTTCCCCAAGTACGTTACTAACTTCGAAGGGATCTAAAATTTTTTTGCCATTATCTAATATAGCTTGTCTGGGTAGTCTAATGTTTGTTCCATTTATTTTTCGGAATTTTTCCCATACGTTTTGAATGGATGTTTCGCTTGTTATTCCTCATACATAGGACCTCCAAGATATTATTTTACCTTTTAAGACTTCCTTTCTAAATTTTAGCTGATATTTTGTTATATAGAGGTTTTAATGCATCTATTTCTAACAGTACATTTGTCATTTTTAATATATTTTCTTCCTAGAATGGTTTTGATTTATTTATTTTACTGAATCTGTTTAGAGTATCTAACCTTCTTGCTAGAGGGTGTTTTTCTCATACTAATTCAGATACATCATCTGACCACCAGGGTACTTTATGTTTTTTATTATGGGGGTTTTGAATGAGGAATAGCTTTGTCTGCTGCCTTTTTAATGAAAGATACAAAGAATTCGTTTCTCTCTTTGTGGCTTCTCAAATAATCATATGGCAGTATATTTCTGGTATGCAAGTTAAAAATGCCCCAATCTGCTTTTTTGCATGTTATAACGTGGAGAGTGTGGTTTCAGTCTATTATTTAATACGGATGGTATTATGGGAAAATGATCACTTGAGTAGGGGTCATCACAAGTATTCCAATCTAGTTTGTCAACTATATTTGTTGAACAATGGGTGACATTTATTGAGGAAAATGTTCCATGGGTTTTGGAACAATGTGTATTTACTTCGTTGTCATTCAGACAACAGAGATTATTAGTGTTCATTAAGTTTTCTATTTTTTCTCCATCTTTATCTGTTGTAATATTGTTATAGTCCCATACTGGATTATGTGCATTGAAATCTACAATTAATATGGGATTCTTAAATCTGTTATTATTTTCTGTAATATGTTTAAATCATACTTTTTATTAGGCTGGTGGTATAAGTTAATAATATCAAACATATTATTTTATATTTTCACTGTTATTGCTGAAATTTGTAATTCAGTGTAATCTACACTATATCTACTTTATATATCATTTTCTTATGGACATATATTGCTGTTCCTAAATTATTTTTATTTTCCTTTGATGTTGTGGCTATTACAGTAGATATTTACCTAAATTTGGGACTAGCTTTCCTAGTGTTGTATACATATAATCATTGGTTCATATTCACTATAAGTCATAGGACTTCTCCTAAGTGCATTCTTGTTAATAATCCATTTATATTTTATTGAATTACATAATGATTGAACGGTGTAATATGAGAGCAGTCAAATTACTCTAAAATAATTTAAGCTGATATTTTTTAATATTTGTTATAAGTTAATTTGTATTTTTGTAGGTGGTCTTGATTCATTTTTTGTTGGTTTTAATTTGACTTTCGTTAACTGTTACATTTTTACTACTGTATCTTGATTTAATTTTACCATTTTGATTTTTTTTACATTATTATCTGTAACATTGATATGTTTTTCTTTGTAATATTCTAAATGTTCAATACACATGCAACCTTCTTCATGAGATTTGATGTTCGTTTTTCCTTATTCCTATGCCTCATGAAATTTCTTACGGTGTTGGTTAGGCTTTCTTTAGTTACAGTTTCATTTTTGTGGAACATTGTTACAAAGCATTTACTACAACCACATGTATCTTCATGTTCATTAGTTTGTTGTTCCTTCTTGGTTTTTCTTGGTGATGGGTGAATTTCTTTGATTTCATTGTAATCTATGTTTTAGTTTTCCATTTCATCTGAATTTTGTGATTCTGCTCCTAGAGGTATTATTGTTACTATGGGAGAGCATGGAATGTTTGATTTAATGTTCTGTTTCTGAGCTTTAGCTTTTGGTGAGATTGGTGGCTTAACTTTTTACAGCTTTGTTTGGTTGAATTAGGTGGGGTCTTATCTAGTTGCCTCTTCCAAGTTGTGCTATCTGTTTTACCACATTATTGTGATTTTAATTCTTCTTCGTCTTTCTCCATGTCAATATTTGTACCTATTTCTGGTAAGGAGGTAAATCTATTGTCCAATGTGATAATGTCATTGTTGTATGAAATCTCCAAAGAAGAGTTCTTTTGATCATATATTTTTGTTAGTGATATTTCTTTATTTCTATTGTCATTCACTTCAGTTTGGGTATTATTTGATTTTGAAGTACAGTATCTGCATACCTAAATTTCTCAGCTGGGTCACTCAATCCTCTCACTTTTAGTTGTAACTCTGCTTCCCTGATTGACATTCCAGTTCGTTCTTGTAGTAATTTACGTTCAGTATTGTAAATATAGAATGCACATGTTTTAGATTGGGCATGGTGTTCTACGCCACAATTTATGCATTTTGGTTGGCCAAAGTTCCAGCGTGTTTTATGTTCTTGCGAACTGCAACAGGCACATCTCTGGAAAATTTCTGCATTTAATGGCTGTATGGCCATATTTGCAACAGTTCTTGCATTGCATGGGTTTGGGAACATAAGGTCTTAGTTCCCTATTTAATCCCAGTATTTTAATTTTCAAGGGCAAGGTTTGGCCACTGAACTCTATTTTTGCTATCTTGATAGATTTATTTTTGTCTTTCCTGCTTGGAACCTCATATATTACGCAGTCTTCAACATTGTTGTATCTTTTCTGTAATGAATCTAAAAAAAACTGATTTGTTTTATATTTCTTCTTCTAGACTTGGCAATATTACTGTGTCTTGTACACTATTCATGGTATCATGCCTTGTAATACTTATACTGTATTTATGTTCTCTATATTTTTAATGTTTTGATAATTTTCTGACAGGATTCTGGTTGATGTTTCAACCAACCATTCCCTTTTTTAATTTTCCAATTTTAATAGGGATATATCTTGGTCAGCTTGTAAATACAATAAACCTTGACCAGTTTGAGTCTCCAAAGAGGGAATCAAAGTGAACCAAGGTTGAGTCAGGTTTACATTTTCTTTTATTTATTCTTTTAGGCTCCAAAGGGCCCATAGTTGAAAAGTTTTGAACTATTTTTTGTTCCTTTTTTTGATGGGGACACAGGCACAGAAATATCTGGCTCAAAGGAGAATGGTTCCATTGTAACAAGGCCAGGTCCTTTTTTCACAGGGATATTCTTTTTCTTGCATGGGTTGTCAACTTCTGGAGAATTTTCAATCTCCAAGGTGGGTTCACAGGTAGTCATCTGTGCCAAAACAGTATCATCAAAGGCCCCAGGGGTACTCAACTCTTTTATTCTTACTATTCATAAAGATTGAACAGAAAAAAAATAATAAACCTGAAAACTTTAAAAAGATATCATTAGCCTTTCATGGAGTTTATTCTTCCACTAATGGCACAAGTGAGAGCCAACTCCCAAATGTCCACCCCCTACCCTACCCCACAGGGGATGGCACAATACAATTAGAATGGCCCAAGTGTAAGCCAAACCTGTTTGCTAGGACTGAGAGTATTACAAGAATGCATCATCCCCACTTTAATCATGTTATAGGCAAACCAGATAGAATACCGAGAGTCCTATCCCCAGACCCAGACCCCCCTGGAACCTATGGCCCAGCCCCGCAGAATACTGTACTCCTGCCCTTGAGATATCAATCTGATATCTCTCAGGTCCAAACATTATCATGTAGTTGATGATCCTACCACAGTTCTCACTATTTAGCTTCGGATATAAACCCAGTCCCAGCTATGATATCTTTTCCTATTTAACAGGCCCAATAAATTTTAGCGAAAGTGGAAAATTCCAAAAAATCAGTCCAAAAAATTGTGTAATAATATATGAGACTCTTGGACTCAAACCCAGGAACAAATTCCTGGGGTTCAAAAGTCCCCTCACCACATCAAGGTGGTCCCACATCAAGGGGAAGAGGTTCTCTTGCTTGGAGAGAAAACGAGCCTTTCTTCTCTATGTATAAGCTAGGAATGAAATCTCGTCTAGAGAGAACTACCGTAGTCCAGGTGTAAACTAAGGTCAAGAAGCACTGAAGCTCCCAAGAGAAATGCTTACAGCTCTCTTTTCCGGTTAACCCATGGGTTCCTCAATCAAGATCCGAGGTGTAAAGCAGAAGACTAGGTCTGGGCTTAGAGGAAGAAGGGAGTTCCCTACTTCATCTATATATGTACAGCCACCATTGCAGGTCCGACTCATATGAAGTCTGTCTAACTTGACTAACGTTTCGGTGGACGACAAGTCCCCAGTACAGAAGACTCATCCACTAATGTTCTGAGAAAGAAAAAAGGCGCAATATATTAGTGGACCGTCTGAAACAAGCAGTGATTCTCTAAGCAGACAGCAAGCTTGAAAATTCTGTGACTTGAGACCGACATCCAAAAAGCTGACTCTTGCAACGGAGACTGTGTTCTGAGGAAGAGGTGATATAAGTCTGTAGGCAAAAATAACATGGCTGATTGTGACTGTGTCACTCTCACTGCAGAAAAGGAGCACCAGAGCGCTCTCTTCTTGAAATTCCACAGAAAGAGTGGAAAACTCTAAAACCCATCTCAACTGTCCTTGTCCGTACAGGACAGGACTAAGAAACAATCCGAGGCAATGTCTCTCGGTAAACACTTGGAAGTCCTCTATCCTCTTAGCCCATGCTCCTGCTTCTAGTCAAGAAAAACCCTTTACTTCAAACATCTTGACAAGATCTCTGACAAGGAGGTCTTGTTCAATTGAAGCACCAGAGGGAGCAAAGTCCAAAGACACTTGTCTTGCTTCCTTTTCAACAAAAGTCAAACTCCCAACTCCCTGAGAGACTTCTTGGAGGAAGAAGAAAAATACCAGGGGAGGGGGATTCCTTCAACAAGCTCATAAATTTGGGGCACAAGTCCCTGTCTGCAAAGGACAGGACTCCGAGACACTAATTGTCACTAAAAAGGGAGCAACGTCGGCTCGTCCTGAACCCTAGGCAAAGGTGGAACAGACTGAAGAGAGCCAAAACGCTTGTGAGTGATCTGTATGGCGCTCAGAGGCCAGAGTCTGACACTGAAGAGTTGGGAACTGGTGATTGGAGACTGGTGCCGGTCACTTGATAAGTTGGAGCCAGGCATTCAATCGGAGACTGGTGCTCAAGAAAGAACAACAGTGTGTTCTTAACAAAGACAGATGCCAAGTACTGAAGAGGGATTGGCACCAGACACTCGAAGGCTGGCGCCACATGCATGAGAGCGGACAATGGGAACTCTGAAGGTTGGTGCCAGGTACTAAAGAGAGCACTAAGCGCCTGGGAACTGGTGTCGGGTGTCCGGGAATAGGCGCCTAGAGAACAGGAACTGATGCCAAACACTAGTAGGATGGCGCCAGGTGCTCAAGAAGACATCAATTCGACGACAGATGATAACACCACACATCTATCAAGACACCTTTCCAGTGGCTGTTTAACACTACACATCTATCAAGACGTCTTTCCACAAAGGAGGGGGTGACTACCTGTGGGCAAACCCCACCGACCTCCCTTGGACTTCCAGCATGCCTCCTCCCAGGTTTAGGGGAGTCTGACAGGGACCTTCATCAAGGAGAGTCTGTGGGACGAGCAACCACCTCCTCCATTACACATCCACCAAGATACCTTTTCAGTGGCTGTCTGTTGATACCTGGGACTGTGCAACAGGCTCGACAGAGGGGGCAACAACCTGGGGGACTTCCCACCAGCCTCCATTGTACTTTCAGTATGACTCCTCCCAGGTCTAGGGAATATGACTGACTTAGGTCTAGGAGAACCGGCAGGCCAGATAATCACCTCCTCCACTGAACAACTCTGCAAGGTTAATTTTCTGTTAACCCATACACAAGACTGGCGATGGTATGGGAAGGAAGCTTGGGAGCCAGGCGTGGAAGCAAGTGGATAAACACATAGGGTTAGTAGGAGAGAAAAAGGGTATGTCAGCTTTGTACATGCCTGTCTGGCCGCTACAGTTGCTGCCTGTGGGCTCACTTGGGCATTCAGGCACTTATGGGCACTTTGGGGCACCTTGGCTGCACAGAGCACGAGTTGGCGCCAGATGGTAGGAGTCGCCCATGGGCGCTCTGGCACTTTTGGGAGCCTTTGGCTGCTCAGAGCACAAATTGGCACCAGACAGCAGATGGCGCCCACTCTAGTGCTCGTAGCATGAACTGGCATCATGCTGAAATGGGCGCCAGTGGCTGCTTCTTGGGTACTGAAAGTGTGGAATGTTCATGATCTGCGCATCAACCTAGATGCGTGTTATTCTTGCACAGAAGACATGAGAAACTTCTCATAAAAAGTTCCAATTTAGTAAATGTACTGATGAAGTGAGTACTCTATAAAGTATTGTTATAACTTGTTACTTGCTGACACTGATCTGGGCCTTGCACCACTTCCAAAGTGCTTGCAGGGCCTCCATTATCAAATAAAAAGTTTATTCATCAGATGTATTGCCCTGAGCATGCATCATCACACTGCATGGTAACATTCACCGTTTGATATGGAATATCAAACAATGAATGTGTAACATGTATATATGGAAACATGAGTATGTATGTATTTATTGTGTGAGTTTGTTCCAGAGAGCGTGTGCCTCTGTGCACTTTTTAATTTCATTTTCATTCATTCATCACTATATTGAATGACCTATTTGGTACCAGTGCTAGGCCTCTAGCCTAGACCTGTCATTTCATCCAAATCCTTCAGGCTAGCCTTATAAGAGCTGATAGTCAGCTCAGTGGTCTGGTTAAACTGTTTTAATAACAATAATATAGCAAGCTTCCTCTTGAGCAAACACCTCAGCTCAAGAGGAAGCTTGCTATATTATTATTATCAAAACAGTTTAACCAGACCACTGAGCTGACTATCAGCTCTCATGGGGCTAGCCTGAAGGATTTGGATGAAATGACAGGTCTAGGCAAGAAGCCTAGCACTGGTACCAAATAGGTCATTCGATATAGTGATGAATGAATGAAAATGAAATTAAAAAGTGCACAGAGACACACGCTCTCATGCTGGAACAAACTCACACAATAAATAAATACATACTCACGTTTCCATATATACTCACTAAAAAGGCATATTAAAATTTTAAATAAAATTTAAAATTTTAAAATTTAGTTGTTTTAAAATTCATCAGACCCCTAAGGGTTTTCATATTTCTATTATTTGCTTTTTATATTTTATCAATTAAACCACAGCTCCTCATGAATATTAAAATTGGTATTACTGAAAATGCAATAGATTCTGACAAAATTTCCTTCATTGATCTATTTCCAAAATTTGATAATTGATTCATGTTTGACAGTTATCAACACTTTGCAATCTGGGCATTTGGGAGGAGAGCACACGGACTGTTCATTAAGTGTCCACATGTGTCAAAAGAGTATGGCCTATTCAAAGGCGCATCAGAATTACTTGTGTGTGTCTCTCTCTCTGATATGACGAACTCCATTTTCCAACACTGGATTTTATGTTTTAATTTTATTATTTTCGGGTTCTTCATTCCATATATTTTGCCATTTACATACTTACAATGATTGTTTTCATATATCATATATAGTCACTAATAGGGATGTCTACATTTGCTCTTATCATACAGACTGCTTCTTTAGATGCTTTATCAGCCTCTTCATTTCCTTTAATCCCTACGTGGGCAAGGATCCAACATATTTCATTATTTTTCCATTATTATACAATTTATGGAGTGAAAAATTTTTTGTACAATATTATTTTTTTATTATAGCTTTGAATGGCTTCTATAGCACTTCTGGAGTCACTATAAATCACAAAATTATTACATGAGGTTTCTCTAATTATTTTTATGGCTGATGCTATTGCACATAACTCAGCTGTAAATAATGAGGAATTATCTGGTAGAGAGAACTGTTAAGTTTTGTCCGGGGATACTGCAGCATACGTTTTGTCCGGGGATACTGCAGCATATCCCACCCCGTATTGTGACTTAGATCCATCGGTGTATATTGCATATGCGGACCTTTTCGGATTATATTTTCTACTGTATGTTGTCTATGGTGTTCTGGGGTATATGAATAACTTTTTGATATATATTTTGTGTGCAAATTCTCACTTTATTCATTGTCCAAGGAGGAGGTAATTTTAATATTAAAGGTATTTGTATATTTATATTTAATGACTCAAACAATCTTCT
This sequence comes from Macrobrachium rosenbergii, assembly GCF_040412425.1. NCBI lineage: Eukaryota > Metazoa > Arthropoda > Malacostraca > Decapoda > Palaemonidae > Macrobrachium > Macrobrachium rosenbergii. Next base: position 41,628,873 of record NC_089765.1, on the reverse strand, counting down.
AGCTCTAATTGGGAAAGGAGGTGGATGATTGTTTATAAACACATCTCTTAATCCAAATAATTTTTTGCTTGGAGAATCATTGGTCTTTATTCTCAGAGCACTCTTCATTGTTACTAGCTCTCTATGGAGAGAGAGAGGTAGTCACCACATTCAACTTGTAAAGAAAATGTTGGTGATGATCAAAAAGCTCCTGAACATATTCTAAGGCCTTCATTATCAACTGGGTCTAATGTTTTCAGTGCTGCGTCTGATGCCGAGCCACATATTTCACTTCCATAATCAATGATAGACAGCACTGTTGCTTTATACAGCACAGTAAGGGTATGTCTGTCGGCTCCCCAAGTAGTGTTCAATAGTTTTTTAATTAGGTTTAGTGCTCTTTTTCATTTTGATTTCATGTATTTTATGTGGGCTTTCCAGTTCAAGTGAGTATCAAATACTAATCCTAAAAATTTGGCCGTTTGGCCAATTGGTATGGAATGATTTCTGACTTTTTAAATCTGAATTGGTATGGAATGATTTCTGACTTTTTAAATCTATTTCTTTACCCTTTTTCCACTTTTTATTTTTATAAAACATTACTGCTCGAGTCTTTTGTAAAGAAAATTTCAAGCCTATAGATGAGGCCCATTCATCTATTTTTATTATAGTTTTATTAATGATTCGCTCTACATGTTGTAGGTGCGATGCTGAATAATATATGGCAAAATCATCCATATACAAGTTACCTTTAATTCCAATAGGTAGACTACTACTGATATCATTTATTGCTAAAGTAAACAGTGTGCCACTAAGGACACTTCCTTGTGGAACACCATTTTCAAGTGGAAATGCACTTGACAATACATCATCAATTCTCACTTGAAAAGTGCAATTTCCCAGAAAGTTTTCAATAAACCTAGGAAATGTCCACGGATGTTGTTTTTATGTAACGTTTTTAATACTGCAGATCTCCATGTAGTACCATATGCCTTTTCATTGTCAAAAAGACGGCTACAGTAATATGAAAAAAATAATGGGAAGAGTTTTTCTACTTTTCCTTTTTTTTGGGGATGGGGGCGAGGGGGGATTTTCTCCCCAAATTTGTATAATTTGATTATCACCGGTTCCTCGTCAACCTAAGAAAAAATCTATCCCCAAACAAATATTCGTCTTTCTTTCCTCTTTCCAATGGTATATTTAACTTTAAAATTGGCGTAAAATTAAAAATGTAGTTTGCGTTTGAAGTGCAAAAAAGTGAAAACTGAGAAAAACGATCGTAAAGATCAACAAGTGTTTTTTTTTGGCACTCGTGGAAAAAACTTACCTTAGAGCATTATTTTGGTTGATTTCTGGCTCCAGGTCACCCCCTTCCTCTATAAAAAGGGGTATTATTCGCTCGAGGAGAGGGTATCATCAAGTACCACCTGACTCATTGTTGCCTTGTTTGAAACTAAGAAACTAGAAGTTTAGTAGCTACCAGGCTGATATTCTTGACTGATTTTCAGTCGTTTTTTTCACTTGTTTGGTCTTTTTGGTCTTTGGAGTTTGATTTTCAAGACTTTTTGTCTCTCGAATGAAGAACTTCTTCTATACTTTCACTTGTGCCTAACAGATGTGTTAGCAAGTTGAATTTCTCATAGCCAAGGTTGTGTTCAATTTCCTCAATATTTATCTCACTCAACTGATGGTGCTGAGATTTTCCATTGCTAATTCGCTTTGCTGGGGCACTAACTGTAAACCTACACGATTGGCACTTCATTAAAATATCAGTATCCCATCTATTGGCAGAGAATTCGACCTGAACTTTACCCCTGCAATTTCCTACCTTGCACCTAATACCCGACACTATTTTATCTAACCGAGATTTGATATAATGAACTTGTCATCATATACTCCTTTTCATCATCCTTTATTCATTTCATCATCTTTGAGCGTATTTTTGAAGGTGAAAGTATATAGATTGTATTTAGAATTACTGGATGTAAAAAGACAGCAAAAACACCACAAATAGCGAAAAAATTGCTCAGAGTAAAAAGTGTCCCACCACCCGCTTTCAATGTATGGTGGCAACCCTGTCTCCTACCACGCATTCACCAAGGAACAAGCCATTGTTGTTGCCAGACACTGCCAGACGTAGAAGATAAGGTGATATAAAAATCAAAATAATGAATAAATTAGGCGAATAAAGGAAAAAATGACAATAGTCATTAGGAGCCAAACGTTAGCCCTACTCACCATGTATAAGGCCCAAACCCCATCAATTTTAATATTTCGAAAAAATGCTTTGGTCACGTGATAACGAAGGTGTTGCTCATGTCTTATGGCCATTTAACCATTTTTTTTAAATTTCAAAAATATTTATAAAAAATCTAAGAGTGCGCTCCCCTTAACATGGGTACCATTTATTTTCCTGAATTTTTCCCATATTTTTTAAATGGGAGCATTATTAGAAAGATCTGATACATATTTCCTCCATAAAATGATTCTTCCTTGAATTAATTCTCTTTTAAATTTTGCAGTCATTTTTTGTAAAGTCCCTTCTAATATCGGTAATGTTTTGTTTATTTTACTGAACTTCCTATTCAAATTATCTAATCCTCTTCCAATTTGGTGTTTTATTTTTATTAATTCTGTTAGTTTATCAGACCACCATGGGACTTTGTGTTTTGTTGGACGAGATTTTGATTTTGGTATTGCTTTATCAGCAGCATTTTTAATGAAATCAACAAGAGATTTATTAGTTCATTATAGTCTTTTAAATGTTCAAATGGTGGATATTCCTGGTGTGGAATTCATATTGCTCCCAATCTGCCTTATAAATGTTATACTGAGGGACATGCTTAGTGGGATTATTTTGTAATAATGAAATTAATATTGGGAAATGATCACTTGTATGCAAGTCGTCAACTGTGCTCCAATCCAACCTGTCAACTACAGTATGTTTATTGTACATAGAGTTAAGTCGATTGAGGAAAATGTTCCATGTGTTTTAGAAAAATAGGTGCTGATTTCATTATCATTTATACGGCACGTCATATGAATCTATGAATTCTTCTATTTTACTTCCTGTTCTATTTGAGCCTGTACAGTTACAGTCCCTCATCAGGTTGTGAGTAATAGAATCACCTACTATTAATGTAAGTTCCTTGGTATTATTAAGTAATTCTTTAAGTTTGCCAAAGCCATAATTTTTAGAAGGCTGGTTGTGTAAATTATAAATTACATAATTATCACTTTTTATTCTTATTCTAATACTGTACTTGATATTTGCAGATCAGTAAAGTTTACAGGTACTTTGTCATAACATACTTTATGTACATATATAGCAGCCTAAATTTCCTTCTTCCTCTCTAGATGCAGATGCTAAGGTATACAGTATTTACCTATTGCTGATATTGTTTTGTTGACATGTTGTAAACATAATATCATTGGTTCGTATTCTTTTAGTAATCGTTGTATTTCTCCTAGGTGTAATCTGGTCTGCAGACCATTTACGTTCCATTGTATAATATGGCTGCTGAAAATATTTTATTAAAGCGGTTGAGTTTTACTCTCTTTTTTTGTATTATCAACTTGGATTTTTTCCTAATAATTTACCACAACATTTATATTTTTTCTTTATAATATACTAAGTGCTCAATGCACATGGAACCTTTTTCATGGGTACTCAAATCTGTGGTTTCTGTTTTTCTATATTTCAGAAAATTTCTTATAATGTTTGTTAACCCATCTTTTATGTTTTTGTTATTATTGCACAATGCAATGAAACAATCATTACATCCACAAGTGTTATCATGTATATTTCTTTCTTTATTTGTTCTTGTTGTACCAATTATTGGTGATGGAGTAATCTCTTCTCCCTTGACACAGTCACTGTCGTCTATGGTACGGTTGCCTTCCACTTCTTTGGTATTTTGGATATCTGTATCCATAGGTTTTACTATTATTTTAGGAGATAATGGTATATTCTTAACTTGTTTTTGTTTTTGTTCCTTTTTCATATCTTCTGTCTTTGATTTGACCGATGTTTCTCTGATAATTGTTAGTTTCTTTGGGTGGTGTTCTTTCCAAAGGTCTTTTTTTATCTTTAATTTCCAGTCGATCACGACCCTTCTCTGTTACTTCTGTGGTAGCATCCTCCTGTGTTCCTATTTGCTTTAATATTTCAAATGAATTTGATAAACGTTATCCATATCACTTGTACCTGTTTCTTTATTCTTTACCATTTTAGTTTTTTTCCCTTGAACATTAATTTCTTCTTGCAATTTACTTTTCTGTGCTCCATTACCTCTACTTCTATGCATTTTTGTTTCATTATTGGTTCCTGTTATTGAAGAATATGTATGTTTCTTAGATGGATCTTGAATTCCTCTCACTTTTAATTCCAACTTAGCCTCCTTTATAGACATCCCTGTTCGTTCTTGTAACATTTTCAATTCTGTATTGTATGTATAGTACTACATACATTCTTTGGACCTTGCATGATGATCCTGACCACAGTTTACACATTTTGGCTCACTACATTTCTATTGTGTGGCATGTTTGTCAGATCCACAATAAGCACATATAGGTTCATTTTGACAGCTTTTCTTCGTGTGTCCATATTCACTACAATTTTAAAATTGTAGTGGCTTTAGAATGTAAGGTCTCAGTTCTCTATTTTGGCCCAAAATTTTCATTTTTTGAGGTAGATCTTGACCCTCAAATTTTATTTTTCCAATTCTTAACACTTTATTATTCTGTTTACTTGGTATTATGTATACCCCACAACCTTGAAATTTGGTATATCTCATTTTAAGAGAGTCCCACAGCCTATTCTTATCAACCGGTTCATCATTATTTTCAGGAAGTACAATAGTACCCTGAATGCTGTTCATAGTGTCATGCTTCTTTACTTTTACATTCACACTGTCAATACTTTTTAAGATGAATAGTCTTCAGATTGGTTTTTTTGTTGTGACTTCTATAAGCTACGTCTTCATTTTTATTTGTCTGAATGATATTTCTGTCGTTGAGTGTCTTTTTAATAAGAAGTTTTCCAACTTTAGGGCTGAAATTTGTTGTTCTGTTTCCATGGTTAGAAACCTTGACCAACTGCCACCCCCAAAGAGGGAGTCAAAATGAGTCAAGGTTGGGTCAACATGATATTTACTTCTTTTGGATTTGTTTTGTACTGGAGCATAAGGTTCCAGTGTGATTACATTTGGACTCTTTTTTAATTTTTCTAAAGAAAGGTTGTTAGAGGAGGTTGCAGCGGTTGTCAACCGTGCCGAGTCACTACCATCAAAGGGCCCAGGGGTACTCAAATCTTTACTTTCACTTATCATAAAGAGTTGAGGGAGAAAAAAAAATTAACCTGCAAACCTTAAAAAGATATCATCAGCTTTTCATGGAGTTTCACTCTTCCACCAATGCCACAAGTGAGAACCGACTCCCAAATGTCCGCCCCCTACCCTACCCCATAGGGGATGGCACAACGTGATTAGAGTGGCCCAAGTGTACGCCAAATCCGCTTGCTAGGACTGAGAGTATTACAAGAATACAATCATCCCCACCCTAATCATGTTATGGGCAAACTGGATAGAATGCTGAGAGTCCTATCCCCAGAACCAGACCTGGAATCTGTGGTCCAGCCCTAAAGAATACAGTAGTTCCGCCTTCGAACTATCAATCTGATAAATCTCAGGTCTGAACATTTTCTGGCAGTTGATGGTCCTACCACAGTTCCCACTAATTAGCTTCGGACATAAACCCAATCCCAGGTATATCTTTTTCTATTTATCAGGTCCTATAAATTTTAGCAAAAGTGGAAAATTCCACAAAAATTAATCCAAACAAATGTATAATGATATATGGAACTCTTGGACTTAAACCCAGGAACAAATTCCTGGGGTTCATGAGCCCCCTCACCACGTTAAGGTGGCCCCACATCGAGGCGGAGCTTACTATATAATCTAGGAGCTGCGTAATAAGCACCCTTCTCTCCTTACTACTTTCTGTCCTTGCACTTTCAATTCTCTACAAGTGAAAATGTGAGGGTTAAGTTAATGTTATTTACCGATAGCTAGCAAGTATACTAGGGTCAGTAAACAAACATAAAATGCGAATCTTTGGCCTAAAGGAATGACGAAACATCCAAGAATTACTTTTAAGGCAATTATATAACGATGGCTTGCGAACAGTCTACGCCCTGTAAACCCCACTGATGAAAAATTTGGACTAAACGAATGGCGTACGATACAAGAATTACTTTTAGGGCAAAACTACATCAGCTGCTCGCAAGTAGCCTAGGCAAAAAAAAGTCTGCCTGGATTAGCCTAAGAGAATGATAAAACATTCAAGAATTACTTTATGGCAAACAATCGGCAACTAGTGAGTGCCTATGCCTAGAAAACACCATTTGAAAATTAACATTAAGGCAAAATTATACTGAAGGCTTGCAAGTAATCTGCATAAGATGCAAGAATTACATTTTAGGGCAAAACTACTTCGGCAGCATGCAAGTAGCCAAGGCAAAAAACATTTTGCCTATATTAGCCTAAAAGAATGATGAAACATTGAGGAATTACATTTAAAGCAAGTATATCAGCAGCTTGCAAGTGTCTATGCCCGGAAGACACCATTCGAGAATTAATTTCAAGGCAAAATTATACTGAAGGCTTGTAAGTAATCTAGACCCAGTAAACAAAACATAATGCAAAAGATTCAGCCTACAGGAATGGTGTAACACATACGAGGATTACTTTAGGGCAGAGTTATTATCAGCAGCTCGCAAGCCTAGATGTAAACAAAAGACTTTTAGAAAAAATTCTGTTGATGAATCATCAACTCAATAATAACCAAAACAAGAGAAAAATTCATCCTGAGATTTCATGAAGGTTACTAACACATGTTTCATTGGATGTGTACACTACCGAAATCCAGATGCAGTATTATATCCAGAAAATAATGAATACAGTTGCCGCCATACTCAGTGTTCACCCGAGCACGGCAGGAACAGATTGAAGTTATCTGCTAAAATCGTTCCTAATATTCCCGCTTGCAGGCATAACTGGTCACCTGCACAGACGTGTGAAGTGTTACCTGCAAAATTTTGAATTCAAGCTGCCATGTAAAGTGAACTAATAGCTATGTAATTACTTGGTAAGTTACTTATATAAAACCCCTTCTTTCTAAGAAGTTTCCTGATAGTTTGTAGCCTGTCAGGGCCAGAGTAGACAACCCCTCATGAAAGCGCCAGAAGTGGAGTTGTTTTAGCAGATGAGGTTTTTGAGGAAGCAGCCTCGGAAAGTCTACGAGGAGGTCGAGAAGATCCGGGAACCATTCCTTTGTTGTCCAAAAGGGGGCCACTAGGATCATTGACAGATTTTGGTGAGTCTGGAATTTGTTGATCACCTGTCTTATCATACTGAAAGGGGGGAAGAGCATAAAGTGACTGTTTGACCAGTCCTGAAGCATGACATTGGTTCCCCATGCTAAAGGATCCAGAACTGGCAAGCAAAACAGGGGGTGATGGTTCTGGAAGTCGTGAACAGGTCTATGACTGGAGTCCCCCAAATCTTCCAAAGATCCGAGCAAACCTGGGGGTCCAGAGTCCACTCCGTGGATAAAACTTGTTTCCAGTGACTTAGCTCGTCCTCCAGAACTCTGAGCTTCCCTTGAATGAAGCACGTAAGAAGCTTGACTTGAAATTGATCTGCCCAAAACAAAAGATCCCTTGCCGTCTCGCAAAAGAAGAAAGAGTGTGTTCCCCCTGGTTTTTTGATATATGCCAAGGCAATCGTACTGTTGGAGTGCACTGTGATCGTCTTGTTGCATACTTCTTTGCAAAATTGTAACCCCAGATGAAGTTGCATACTTCTTTGCAAAATTGTAACCCCAGATGAACTACCTTCAATTCCTTGACATTTATGTGCCAATTTCCCTGTTCCAGGGACCAGGTCCCTGAAATTTCCTTGTCCCCCAGCAGAGCTCACCAACCTAGGTTCAACGCATCTGAGAAGAAGTCTAGGTTGGGGTTCAACGGAAGGAGAGATTTACCTTGGGAAAACCTTCCCTCTAAGCTCCACCAACACAGATCCTCTTTTATCTCTGGAGTCACTCAAAACACGAGAGTGGGTATTTTTTCCTGTTCCAGCTGATTCTTAAGAAGAATTGGAGCAGTCTCATATGAAGTCTGTCCAGAAGAACTAATTGTTCTATGGATGATAACATCCCAAGAAGACTCATCCATTCGTTGGCAGAGAATTGATCCAGAAGAAGAAATCTGCGAACTATCATGAGGCAAGACTCTTTTCTCTTCGGTGAGGGAAAAACCTAAAAACTCTGAGAGTCTATTTTCATCCCTAAATAAAGATAAAGAATCTGTTGTGACAGAATCAACTGAGACTTCTGAATGTTGATCATCAATCCCAGCTCCTGGGCTAGGAGAAGAGTCTTTTGAAGGTCCTCCAAACATTTCTCTTTCTATTGGGCCCGAAGTAGCAAATCGTCCAAGTAAGGGGAGATCTTGATTCCCATCAGATGGAGCCATTTCGCTAAGGGAGCGAGAACTCTGGTAAACACTTGACGTGCCACCAATAACCTGAAACATACAGCGCAGAACTGGAACACTTCATTCCCAAACACGAAACTCAGAAATTTCCTCGATTCCCGATGTACTGGGACTTGGAAGTATGCATCCTGCATGTCTATTGATGTCATCCAGTCTCCCAGGCAAATGGAAGACATGACAGTTTGATTTGTCTCCATCTTGAACTTTGTATTTTGAATGAAGACACTCAATGCGCTGACATCCAGGACGGGCCTCCAGCCCCCCTGAAGTTTTGGGCACCACAAAAAGGCAATTGTAGAACCCCAGGGAGCCCACATTCTCTACTAATTCTATAGCCCCCTTCTTGAGAAGGGATGACACTTCCTCTGAGAGGGCCAAAGACTCCTTTGTGCCTTTGGAGTAAGTTGACAATATTATTGGAGAGCTGCTTAAAGGTGGCTTTTCTTTGAAGGGGATAGAATAGCCTTTCCTCAGAACATTGACAATCCAGGGCTCTGCCCCCTCTCCCTCCACTTCTCCCGGAAGTGAAGGAGCCTGTGAGAGGCAGAACAGGATGAGGATCTCTTAATGGCTCTGCAGACGATTTGCCAGAAGAATGGGATCTAGAAAGGGATCTTTGTCTGCTGCCCTGAAAGGGCCAAGTCTGCAGCGGGGAGACTGTCCTGGAGGCATGAGTGGGCACCTCCTTAGGCCACCTAGAGGACTAGGCAAGAAGATCTTGTGTATTTTTCTTCTGAAGATCCGAAGAAATCCCCAGAACTTTAGCCTGCGGGTACAGGTGCTGATGATCCAGAGGGGAAAACTGAAAGGGCTGTCTTCTGGGAGGGAGTCACTCCCCTAGAGATGTAAGAACACCACAATTCTCTCTTTTTTTAAGACTCCCATTGTGTACAGGGAAGCTAATTCCTGGGAACCATCCCTGATCCCTTTATCCATACATGAGAGGATGCCCAGCAAATCGGAGGCACTGTCTTTAGGAACACTACAGCAGTCCTTAAGCTTACAGGCTAGAGAGGCCACTGCCCAATCAAGAAAACTCAAAACTTCAAACACCTTAAACAAGTTTATAAGAAGGTGTGAGAGCTCCATCGAACTGAACATGATCTTTGCTGAAGCAAAGGCAGATATACGAGAGGAATCGATTAGCCCGGAGAAGTCCCCCTGGGAGGAGGCAGAAACTCCCAGAGAAGGAGCTTCCACTGTGGCATAAGAGAGCTGTCTCCTCTTAGACAAACTAGAAGGAGGGAAGCTGAAGATGGCTCTACCTTGTTCCCTCCTTTCCGCTAGCCATCCCTCAATAACAACAAAGGCTTTCTTAGCAGAAGAAGAAAGCACTAACTTGGGCAGTCTCCAAGAATCGGAAGAGTGTGACTCCCTAAGAAAAGTCGAAGTGGGCGAAGAAGGAGCTGCAGGCAAAAAGCAATTTGGGAAGGCAGCAAGAAGATAGCTTAGCAGTGATGCATAAGCTAAAGGGCAAGTGAACAGTAAACAAGGAAAAGTGGAATTAATGAAATTTACAATTAAGGGCAAAAAATAGAGTCTAACTCTATCTAATAATGCCGAAAGGCTATCAGAGCAAGAATACTGCACCAAACACAATGAGAAATCAACAGGAAAGGCAAATTCCAAAATCAGAGCTGCTGCTAAAAGCTGGTCTACAGCCCTTAGGCGGCAGAAACAAATTGAATCCTTTTGCCAGTTGTTCCTCTCTTACCCCAAAAGTGGGTGGGGTTAGTCACCTAGCCAAACAAAATAGTGAGACCTGCAAATTTCAAAATTTTTAGCTGCCGGTTAATAGAATCTATAGCAATGTAATTACTTGGGAAGTTACTTATGTAAAATGACATTTTTATAAAATAAAGTTTTATACAAGCAGTCCCCGGTTATCGGCGGGGTTCCGTTTCTGAAGGTGTGATGATAACCGAAAATTGCGGCTACCCAAAAATCAGTGATTTCGGTGCTTTTTTCGGCGATTTTAGGGGGTTATCGGCGCCGAAAAGCGCCGATTTTTGGTTATCAGCACCTCTGTTAGGTGTGTATTGGCGCCAATACCCAATTATCGGCACCAGTGAGCGGAAATCGGCGATTTTTGGAACCGAAAATTGCAGATTTTCATCGCTAGACAAGCGCCATAAAACCGGATCGCTGTTAACCGAGCCCGCCATTAACCGGGGACTGCCTGTATATACTTACCCGGTAATTACTTAGCACAGAGTTTCTACTCGACGGCAGCTTAAATTTTGCGGTAGCGAGACACTTTTGTTTATGTAGGTGACTAGCCCCACCCACTTTCAGGGTAAGAGAGGGACAACTCAACCAAGAGCTCAATTTGTTTATGCTCAAATATCCATGCGAGGGGAGGAAGGCAGGCTTCATCCGTAATTACTGGGTAAGTATATATAAAAGTTAATTTTATCATAAAAATTCCATTTTTATATAGGTAACTTACCCAGTAATTACTTAGCTGAATCCATATTGACAGGCGGAGGGATTCATGGACATAATGTACCCCATTAATAAGGTTGATGAATTTGAGAACAGGATGAAAAAAGTTTCTAGCATTGCTACAATGCTTGTTGTTCCTTACCTAGTGAGAGAGCTGCTGCAGGTAGATACTGCCTCTGGTTGGCACCAATCTCAACCTTGTAGCAGCGTGGCAGTATAGCCAGGATCGCCTCTACTGAAGTGGGTACTTTGCAACGGAGTAGTCCCATTGAGGACGAAGTTAACAGAAGCATTTGTGACGAAGGATACTTCCGATCGCCGACAAAGCAAACAATATTTGCCATTGCCCAGGGTGCAGTACCATAAATATAACAATAAGAAAAAACATACAATTAAAAAACAAATATCCACCACTCGACACTAAAAACTGGTGGGCACTCCTGGTACATAGTACCCCACCGGCTCCCCTAGGACTCAACACCCTAAGTCAAGGCGAAGAGACAAAATAAAGGAAGAGATGCTTCCTACACTTCCTCACCGAACACCACGCATTTTTCATAGACTGTGTCTACGTCTCACAAGTAATGCATCACGAACACTGACTTACATTCTTGAAATGAAATAGACGAAAGGGAAAGATTACATTTAAAAGCTACCGAGGTAGCGACTGCCCTCACATCCCAAGAACTCACTTTTCTTATCTACTCCTAAAATTTCAATAAACTTTTAATGGTAAAAGAACGAGCCCAGGGTTGCGCTGGATTCTCATTCTTCACAAGAAAACTCAGGACGAGGATACACACTGCATCCCCTCGGGAAAACCGATTCTTTCATCCAACATGTGGATTTCACTAACCCTTTTAACTGTAGCTAGGGCCACCAGAAACAATGTCTTCTTACCAAGGTTCTTCAGCAAGGAAGAGCGCATGGGCTCGAAACGGGGACTCGTGAGCCATTTGAGAACTATGTCCAGGTTCCAGGGACGAGCCTCTTCCCTCTTACTATTGGTCGTGTCAAACGACTTAATTAGGTTGGAGAGGTCCTGGTTCGTTGAAATGTCTAAACCTTTGTGCCTAAACACGAAGCTGAGCATAGATCTATACCCTCTTATAGTTGATGAGGAAAGGCCTCTAGAAGTCCTTAAAGTAAAGCAGACAGTCTACTACTTGAGCTAAAGTGGTCTTAGAAGACAAGATGTTGCACCTTTTACACCAAAGTCTAAAGACTGCCCACTTAGCCTGGTAGACTCTGTCAGTAGACTTACATCTACATCTAGCGATAGCTTCCGCCGCAGCTCTTGGAAAGCCCTTCAATTGTATGAGTCTGCTGATAGTCAAAAGCATATTAGGGCCACAGAGGATATGCCCTTATAGAACCTCCTGAAGTAGGGTTGTCTGAACAGACTTGGAATGGTGGGAAGGAGTCCTAGGAAGTCCACAAGGAGTCCAAGAAGCTCCAGGAATCACTCTGCAGCCAAAACGGAGCTACTAGGGTCATTTTGACGTTTTGGTGTGACTGAAAATTTCTGAGGACTTAACTTACCATCTCGAACAGAGGGAAGGCATACAGATCCAGGTTGGACCAGTTCTGTAACATAGCATCTGTTGCCCAAGCTAGAGGGTCTAGAAACAGGGAGCAGAACAGAGGCAGGAGATGGTTCCTGGATGTTGCGAACAAATCCGGTGTTGGTTCCCCCCACAGTTTCCATAGTTTGGAACAAACCCAACGGTCCAGAGTCCACTCCATGGGGAGGATTTGTTTGTGGCGACTCAACTCATCCACTATCACATTGCATTTCCCTTGAATGAAACGAGCTATCAACTGGGTCTGATTTTAGTCTGCCCAAAGTAGCAGATCCTTGGCTGACTCGTAGCGGGAGAACGAGTGAATTCCCCCTTGAAGTCTGATATATGCCAGCGCTGTGGTATTGTCCACATAGATCGTCATCTTCTTGTTGCAAACCTCTTCCGCAAAGTGTTATACAGTAATCCTAAATGGATCACTTTTAACTCCTTCAAGTTGATATGAAGGTCTCTCTCCTGTTGGGACCACTCTTCCAAAACTTCTTTGCCCCCCAAGAGAGCTCTCCAACCTAGATCTGACACATTGGAAAAGAACTCTAACTTGGGGTTCACAACGAAGAGAGACTTTCCCTCCCCCAGCCTTTCTGTGAGTTCCACCACCACAGTTCTTCTTTGATCTCCCCCGTAACCAGAAATACACACATCTTGATCTATTTTTCAATCCCAACTGACCCTTAGAAAAAACTGTAGGGATCTCATATGCAACCTTCCCAGTTTAACAAATTGCTCCACAGAAGCCAGAGTGCCTAGCAGGGTCATCCACTTAGTGGCTGAACATGCTCTGAACAAAAGGAAGGGACTGACTTTCTTCAAGCAGTCCTCTATTCTTCTGGGGGATGGAAAAGCCCGAAAATTCTGAGCATCTATCCTCATCCCCAAATAAAGAATCTGCTGAGAAGGAGACAGTTGGGATTTCTCCAGGTTTAGTAATAACCCCAGGTCTTGCGTCAACAGTAGGGTTTTTTGAAGGTCCTTCATGCACCTCTCTTTCAAGGGAGAACGTATTAGCCAGTCATCCAGGTAGAGTGGGATGTTGACTCTGAGTAAGTGGAGCCACTTGGCCATCTGGGCGAGTACTCGAGTAAAAACTTGTGGGGCTGTTGATAGTCAGAAACACAAAGCCCAAAACTGAAAGACTTGATTCCTGAAAACAAATCTCAGGTACTTCCTCGAGTTTTGATGTATTGGCACGGGGAAGTATGCGTCTCTCATGTCAAGAGAGATCATCCAGTCGCCTTGACAAATGGAAGCGAGGACGGATTGGGTTGTCTCCATGTGGAACTTTGTTTTCTTTATAAAGAAGTTCAGGGCACTCACAGTGAGGACTGGTCTACATCCTCCTGTGGCCTTGGGGACCACGAACAGCCTGTTGCAAAATCCCTTGGAATCGGTATCTTCCACTACCTATATCGCTCCCTTCTTGAGGAGGGAAGAGACTTCCTCTGAACAGACAGTAAACTTCTCTGATCCGATGGAGAAGGCCTTCAATTCGACAGGAGTGTTGGCCAAGGGAGGCTTCTCCTTGAAGGGGATGGAGTACCCCTCCTTCAAAACTTGGATCACCCACTGATCTGCCCCTTTCTCTTTCCACCTCTCCCAAAAAAAGTGAAGTCTGGGCCCTATGAGCGCATGAAGGACTGGGTTCTCACTTACGAGCCTTAGGCTTAGAGGAGGATCTCTTGATCACACACGAGGAAAAGTGAACTGCTGCCCATGGTATAGATTGCGACCTTTGACGTACGCCTCAAAATGGATGCAGCTGAAGGGGAGAGGAGGACTTGGGGGTGACAGTGGCCCACTCCTTGGGGCATCTAGCAGATTGAGCAAGAAGACCCTGCATAGATTTCTTGTGCTGATGAGGGGCAATTTCTTCAACCGCTGCTTGCGGAAACAGATGTAGAACATCAAGAGGTGAAAAAAGAGGAGCTGACTTGTGCGATGGTGTGACCCCTTTCGAAGTAAAAGAGACCCATAGCTCTCTTTTATTAAGGATCCCTATAGCATACAAGGAGGCTATCTCCAGAGATCTTTTTCACCAAATCTCTTATGGACCAGTCCAGGAAACTTAGAACCTCAAACACCTTAAAGAGGTTCTTAAGTAAATGGTCTATCTCTAAGGCCGAAAACATTATCTTTGCAGATTAGAAGGCAGACCTATGGGCTGAGTCGACTAGACTAGAGAAGTCCCCCTGGGAGGAGGTAGCCACCCCAGGGAAGGAGCTTCTCCAGTTGCGTAGGACCAATATCTTCTGGAAGATAAGCGGGAAGGCAGAATACTGAAGAAAGCTTTGCCTTGTCGCCTCTTCTCTGACAGCCAGTTGTCTACTTCCAACAAGGTCTTCTTAGAAGAAGACGAGAGAACCATCTTAGGGAGTCTCTTTGACCCAATTGGCTGATCACTCACCATAAACAAGGAAGCTGGAGAAGCAGGTGCCGCTGGGGTGAAAAAATCTGGAAAATTCTGCAGCAAGTACCTAAGCAAAGAAGCGTAGGCCCACGGAACCTCTTCCTGGCTTGTCTCCTCTTCACCTGAAGAAATTGGGAAAAGCAAAGGATCTGCATAAGCTACCCCTGACAAAGATGCTGGAGGAGCCCCAAAATGTTGTCCAATTGTCTCTGGAGAGGAGCCAACGAAGGGTCTAGTTCTTTTACAGTGGATGGGCCAGTGACAAGAGATGGGCTAGAAGGGGCCAAGCTAGACAAAGTCAGTGCTGATTTCTTAGAAGAAGATGCCAACACAACAGGAACTGGCTCCTGACAATCCGATTCAAGCAGGAGATTAACCAAGGAAGAGCACTTGGGCACCAAAGGACCCTCGATGACTACCTGACTCTCCAGCACCCAACGTTGTTTAGAAGCCAATGGGCGAGCAAACACTTCCTGGTACCCAGCTACGCCTGGGGGCTCGGCTACTACGGGGCACTCAGCAACTGCTGGGCGCTCTGACACTACTGGATGCTGTTCCTGGGTGCACAATCACTGATGGGCGCTTGGCGACAAACAGGCACTCGCTCTCTAAAGAACATCCTGCAGAAATACGTGGGCACTCCCGAGAAGAGGCATGCTTAGACAAGGAATGCTTAAAAGTCACAGATGATAGTCTAGGCGTTATCGATTGGTGCTCCGACTGAGAAAAGTACTCGGGACTGTCCCAAGCAGTGCATGAGAGTTGGGGGTACAGGAAGGCTCTCTATGCCTTTTGCTGGGTAGCTAAGGGGACTGATCCTTGAACATAGAATGCCTTTTCAGAGGGCGCAACTCGTCCGAGAAACTCCACTGGCAACCCTTACTGGGAATCAAATCTCCAGAGCTCGATGAAAGACTATGATCCTCTGAGATGCCTTTCCAACGGCTGTCTTTTGTTGGAACCTGGGACGTAACAGGTGCAACTGAGGGGGCGACTACCCGTGGGAAGACCCCACCTACCTCCCTTGAGCCTCCGGTATGCCTCCTCCTGGGGTTGGGGAAGTATGGCAGTGACCTTTGCCTAGGAGAGTCGGTGGGACGGGCAGCCATCTCCTCCACTATCACTTCACTTGCACTTTTTCCACTAAACTTTTCCGTGAGGAAACGCACTGATTCACCCATTTGGGCCACTGTGTTGGCGAGAAGACCAAACTTCTGGTCAAACTTTAACTCAAAGCTGGCACAGCGATCTGGATCGGAAGTGTGGGAGCCAGGAGAAGGAGTAGGAGGATTTGGAGGAGGGCTGGCAATGGGAGAGATTAATTTAGCAGGAGAAGAGGCAACAGACACGTCAACATTACTAGACGTAAGATACGTACCCTGGCTAGCTAAAGATTTTACTTCAGCTCTAGAAGCTGCTTTCCTCTTAAGGTCTCTTTCTAACTTAGAAAGGTGAGAAGCTAAAGTCTTCCATTTTTTCTTATCTCACTCTCTACACTCCTCACACATCAAATCAATAGAACATACCTGTCCTCTACATGCAGTACACAAGGTATGTGAGTCAAAGCTAGTTTTTGTCAACTGAGTACTGTACTGCAGCCTTTGCTGCAATACCAAAAACTAGAAGAACTAGAGTCTGACATGGTCAACTATCAGGTAAGTCAAAAATCAGTAAATCTCCAAAGAGAATTAAATCACAAATAATAGTTTCACTGAAAACCTATCTAAATAATCAATGCTGAAGGCTACCAAGTCAAAAAAAGGATTTTGACAAAGGAAAAATCTATTTCTGGAGAGGGGCCCGTGTCACCCGGTGAAATAGTCCATTCAGCACTTATTTCTAGGTAATTCCGTTGCTAGATACCAGAGAAAGCTAAATGAAATGCTGGAGTTACTACCCCCAGAGCGAGCTCCACTAGATGGAGTCGTGTATGGAAAAGGGTGAACTACAAAACACGGAACCTTATCCTATAGAGATTCCCAATGTCAAAAGTCCCAACGAGAGAGGTGCCGATACAAGCCCATGCACTACTCAATGGACTGTATACAAGGCAACACTAGCCGCATTCCATGTTAGCACCCACCTCACTAGAATGAAGTTTATCAGGGAGGGAGAGAATGAAAAACAGGTGGGTCACTGGTGACACGGGCCCCTCTCCAGAAATAGATTTTTCCTTTGTCAAAATCCTTTTTCTGGATCGGGTCCCGTGTCACCCGGTGAAATAGTAACAGAGAAATAAACATCATTCTTATGCTATTAAAGACTTAAATAGAAACGTTGAAAACTAGGAGAATTCTACCCTGAACATAAGTAAGGTCCTCTAAGTTCATGTAATGAAAATAATGTAAGTGGTCACCGTCTAAGATCATGAGCTTAGAATAGCACCTGAATAGGCTTGTATTAAGAAAATACTTCCTGCCTAATAGCAGACCCAATGACAGTGCCCCCCCCCTTTTTTAAAGGAGAGGACCTGACAAAATTGCGAGGTCCTGTCTAAAAAGCCTGCAAGGAGAAAACTGGACACAGAAACAGACCTTGTAAAAGGGGAGTACTTTCCAAGGTGACCACCGAAAATGAGGACCTTCAATGTAGATAGAAAGTTAGGGTGAGGAATTACAACACTACCCTGAAGAGGGGAAACCAAACTGATTGGTTCCGCCAGACAAAACCAAACTGATTGGTTCCGCCAGACAGGGCAGACAGTACAGGAAAACTAACACTAGAAGCTAAGCTGATTAAAAGTTTTGGGACTTCCTTAACAAGGAAAGATAAGAACAAGGTGATTGTTGGTTACCGAAAGCTAACTCCGATACATTACTCAAAGACCAGGAAACCGAACGTGGACGGAGTACTGTTCTTAGACGAACACAGACCTTAGGGATGAAAGTTAAGGGCCTGTGAGTCTGGTTCCAACAAAACACTTTCCTCGAGGCCAATGCGGTCGCATCAGTACTATAGCTTCAAAACTATGTGAAGAGTGCTAGTTACTTAACTGCAGAACCATACTGCAGTAGAGTAGGATCCCTTAACTGATTTCAGGAAAACAGTAATAACAGGACCAATATCAGTTTCCTCCTAAACTGTAAGATTCACAAAGACCACAAAGCCAGGACATCAGAGTTTGAGGGGGCTGACGCAGGCTGAGTTTATACCAGACGGGACAGCTTGATAGTTTGTGGCTGAATTGGGTTGCAAACAGATTTACTTCCAGGCCCAGGAAAAGGTACAAGACTACCTGAATGACGCTCCGCCTAAGGACTATTCCGACACCAGGGGAGGCCCTGGATAGGGAAAAAGCAGTGACCTTTGGACCCCTACGAGAAGGGTGGTAGACAGAGGCACCTGCGTCTGTTGGTTATGGAGAAGAATGAACCATAACCTGAACGGAGCAATTCGAGTCCAAAACCACCTGTTTACGCAGCGCACTATTGCTGTTTTGTTCAGAACCAGCCTAAAAGGAAACCTCTTGGGGGAAGAAGTTTCAAGGACAGGAAGACTGTCACCGCCCTCCAAAGCGTTGATATGGAACTGCCGCAACGTGACCGACTAAGTACCATGTACTCCATTGGGCCAAAAATAACCACCTCACCCGCCAGAGAGGTGACGGTGTGGAATACTGAGGCCGGAGGGGAAAGCTGGAGAGGAACTGACTTCGGTAAGCACTTGACAGTTGTGCAAGGCCGAGGCCACTATTCAAGTAGGAGGAATCAAGGAGACACGCCCCTGACTCCACCATACCCCCGGTCATAAACTCCAGCTTTGACTTCAGAAGGAGAACCGTCACTGAAGCAAACTGAGAAAACCAGGACCTTTTCTTGGGCACGGGGAGAGGTATGCTTGAGATGATGAAATGATAAGATGCCCTTGCTATCTCTTTCCACTTCCACTGGATTCATAACTACGGAAGGCTACCCTCCTGAATCAGGTGGGATTCCTTCCTGGTTATTTAGAAGCCCAAAGACTCTAGAAACCGATTATAATGACCGCGCCCTCAGGCAATTCCCGACGCTGGGTGCCCAAATGAGCCAGGCAACTAGATATGCAGCTAGCATAGCCTCCTAATACCAGAGCTGTTGAACTATGGTATTGTTCAAACTGGCAAAGACTCTGGAGCCGCATTGAGGAGGGCATGAACCTGAAAACACGCCTGAGAAGTCTGAATGAAAGAAGGGATAGGACCTTTCTGCAACCAAGATGTGAAAGGAAGTCCGAAAGGTTATAGAGGTGGTTACGGCTCCACGGCGCAGTAGGATCCGAACCCACAAGACTGTAAGCAACCGAGACTTGCCGCATGAATAAGGAAAACAAACGGGACACGCCTGGAAAAATTTTCCAGTGGAAGGGAACTTCCGCATTCCATGTTAGCACCCACCTCACTAGAATGAAGTTTATCAAGGGAGGGAGAGAATGAAAAACAGGGGTGGGTCACGGGTGACACGGGCCCCTCTCCAGAAATAGATTTTTCCTTTGTCAAAATCCTTTTTCTGGATCAGTCCCGTGTCACCCGGTGAAATAGTAACAGAGAAATAAACATCATTCTTATGCTATTAAAGACTTAAATAGAAACGTTGAAAACTAGGAGAATTCTACCCTGAACATAAGTAAGGTCCTCTAAGTTCATGTAATGAAAATAATGTAAGTGGTCACCGTCTAAGATCATGAGCTTAGAATAGCACCTGAATAGGCTTGTATTAAGAAAATACTTCCTGCCTAATAGCAGACCCAATGACAGTGCCCCCTTTTTTAAAGGAGAGGACCTGACAAAATTGAGGTCCTGCCTAAAAAGCCTGCAAGGAGAAAACTGGACACAGAAACAGACCTTGTAAAGGGGAGTACTTTCCAAGGTGACCACCGAAAATGAGGACCTTCAATTGTAGATAGAAAGTTAGGGTGAGGAATTCACAACACTACCCCTGAAGAGGGGAAACCAAACTGATTGGGCCAGACAAACCAAACTGATTGGTTCCACAGACAGGCAGACAGTACAGGAAAAACTAACACTAGAAGCTAAGCTGATTAAAAGTTTTGGGACTTCCTTAACAAGGAAAGATAAGAACAAGGTGATTGTTGGTTACTGAAGCTAACTCCGATACATTACTCAAAGACCAGGAAACCGAATGTGGACGGAGTACTGTTCTTAGACGAACACAGACCTTAGGGATGAAAGTTAAGGGCCTGTGAGTCTGGTTCCAACAAAACACTTTCTCGAGGCCAATGCGGTCGCATCAGTACTATAGCTGAAAACTATGTGAAGAGTGCTAGTTACTTAACTGCAGAACCATACTGCAGTAGAGTAGGATCCCTTAACTGATTTCAGGAAAACAGTAATAACAGGACCAATATCAGTTTCCTCCTAAACTGTAAGATTCACAAAGACCACAAAGCCAGGACATCAGAGTTTGAGGGGGCTGACGAGGCTGAGTTTATACCAGACAGGACAGCTTGATAGTTTGTGGCTGAATTGGGTTGCAAACAGATTTACTTCCAGGCCCAGGAAAAGGTCACAAGACTACCTGAATGACGCTCCGCCTAA
This sequence comes from Macrobrachium rosenbergii, assembly GCF_040412425.1. Lineage (NCBI taxonomy): Eukaryota > Metazoa > Arthropoda > Malacostraca > Decapoda > Palaemonidae > Macrobrachium > Macrobrachium rosenbergii. Next base: position 41,608,369 of record NC_089765.1, on the reverse strand, counting down.
GGACTATTCCGACACCAGGGGGGAGGCCCTGGATAGGGAAAAAGCAGTGACCTTTTGGACCCCTACGAGAAGGGTGGTAGACAGAGGCACCTGCGTCTGTTGGTTATGGAGAAGAATGAACCATAACCTGAACGGAGCAATTCGAGTCCAAAACCACCTGTTTACGCAGCGCACTATTGCTGTTTTGTTCAGAACCAGCCTAAAAGGAAACCTCTTGGGGGGGAAGAAGTTTCCAAGGACAGGAAGACTGTCACCGCCCTCCAAAGCGTTGATATGGAACTGCCGAACGTGACCGACTAAGTACCATGTACCCATTGGGCCAAAACATAACCACCTCACCCGCCAGAGAGGTGACGGTGTGGAATACTGAGGCCGGAGGGGAAAGCTGGAGAGGAACTGACTTGTAAGCACTTGACAGTTGTGCAAGGCCGGAGGCCACTATTCAAACAGGAGGAATCAAGGAGACACGTCCCTGACTCCACCATACCGGTCATAAACTCCAGCTTTGACTTCAGAAGGAGAACCGTCACTGAAGCAAACTGAGAAAACCAGGACCTTTTCTTGGGCACGGGGAGAGGTATGCTTGAGATGATGAAATGATAAGATGCCCTTGCTATCTCTTTCCACTTCCACTGGATTCATAACTACGAAGGCTACCCTCCTGAATCAGGTGGGATTCCTTCCTGGTTACTTAGAAGCCCAAAGACTCTAGAAACCGATTATAATGACTGGCGCCTCAGGCAATTCCCGACGCTGGGTGCCCAAATGAGCCAGGCAACTAGATATGCAGCTAGCATAGCCTCCTAATACCGGAGCTGTTGAACTATGGTATTGTTCAAACTGGCAAAGACTCTGGAGCCGCATTGAGGAGGGCATGAACCTGAAGGGGTACGCCTGCTCCCGAGTCTGAATCCCAAGAAGGGATAGGACCTTTCTGCAACCAAGATGTGAAAGGAAGCGTCGGAAAGGTCTATAGAGGTGGTTACGGCTCCACGGCGCAGTAGGATCCGAACCCACAAGACTGTAAGCAACCGAGACTTGCCGCATGAATAAGGAAAACAAACGGGACACGCCTGGAAAAATTTTCCAGTGGAAGGGAACTTCCGCATTCCATGTTAGCACCCACCTCACTAGAATGAAGTTTATCAAGGGAGGGAGAGAATGAAAAACAGGGGTGGGTCACCGGGTGACACGGGCCCCTCTCCAGAAATAGATTTTTCCTTTGTCAAAATCCTTTTTCTGGATCGGGGTCCCGTGTCACCCGGTGAAATAGTAACAGGGAAATAAACATCATTCTTATGCTATTAAAGACTTAAATAGAAACGTTGAAAACTAGGAGAATTCTACCCTGAACATAAGTAAGGTCCTCTAAGTTCATGTAATGAAAATAATGTAAGTGGTCACCGTCTAAGATCATGAGCTTAGAATAGCACCTGAATAGGCTTGTATTAAGAAAATACTTCCTGCCTAATAGCAGACCCAATGACAGTGCCCCCCCTTTTTTAAAGGAGAGGACCTGACAAAATTGCGAGGTCCTGTCTAAAAAGCCTGCAAGGAGAAAACTGGACACAGAAACAGACCTTGTAAAAGGGGAGTACTTTCCAAGGTGACCACCGAAAATGAGGACCTTCAATGTAGATAGAAAGTTAGGGTGAGGAATTCACAACACTACCCCTGAAGAGGGGAAACCAAACTGATTGGTTTCCAGACAAACCAAACTGATTGGTTCCGCCAGACAGGGCAGACAGTACAGGAAAACTAACACTAGAAGCTAAGCTGATTAAAAATTTTTGGTACTTCCTTAACAAGGAAAGATAAGAACAAGGTGATTGTTGGTTAAGCTAACTCCGATACATTACTCAAAGACCAGGAAACCGAATGTGGACGGAGTACTGTTCTTAGACGAACACAGACCTTAGGGATGAAAGTTAAGGGCCTGTGAGTCTGGTTCCAACAAAACACTTTCCTCGAGGCCAATGCGGTCGCATCAGTACTATAGCTTCGAAAACTATGTGAAGAGTGCTAGTTGTTTAACTGCAGAACCATACTGCAGTAGAGTAGGATCCCTTAACTGATTTCAGGAAAACAGTAATAACAGGACCAATATCAGTTTCCTCCTCAACTGTAAGATTCACAAAGACCACAAAGCCAGGACATCAGAGTTTGAGGGGGCTGACGCAGGCTGAGTTTATACCAGACGGGACAGCTTGATAGTTTGTGGCTGAATTGGGTTGCAAACAGACCTACTTCCAGGCCCAGGAAAAGGTCACAAGACTACCTGAATGATGCTCCGCCTAAGGACTATTCCGACACCAGGGGGGAGGCCCTGGATAGGGAAAAAGCAGTGACCTTTTGGACCCCTACGAGAAGGGTGGTAGACAGAGGCACCTGCGCCTGTTGGTTATGGAGAAGAATGAACCATAACCTGAACGGAGCAATTCGAGTCCAAAACCACCTGTTTACGCAGCGCACTATTGCTGTTTTGTTCAGAACCAGCCTAAAAGGAAACCTCTTGGGGGGGGAGTTTCCAAGGACAGGAAGACTGTCACCGCCCTCCAAAGCGTTGATATGGAACTGTCGGAACGTGACCGACTAAGTACCATGTACTCCATTGGGCCAAAAATAACCACCTCACCCGCCAGAGAGGTGACGGTGTGAATACTGAGGCCGGAGGGGAAAGCTGGAGAGGAACTGACTTCGGTAAGCACTTGACAGTTGTGCAAGGCCGAGGCCACTATTCAAATAGGAGGAATCAAGGAGACACGCCCCTGACTCCACCATACCCCGGTCATAAACTCCAGCTTTGACTTCAGAAGGAGAACCGTCACTGAAGCAAACTGAGAAAACCAGACCTTTTCTTGGGCACGGGAGAGGTATGCTTGAGATGATGAAATGATAAGATGCCCTTGCTATCTCTTTCCACTTCCACTGGATTCCATAACTACGGAAGGCTACCCTCCTGAATCAGGTGGGATTCCTTCCTGGTTACTTAGAAGCCCAAAGACTAGAAACCGATTATAATGACCGCGCGCCCTCAGGCAATTCCCGACGCTGGGTGCCCAAATGAGCCAGGCAACTAGATATGCAGCTAGCATAGCCTCCTAATACTGGAGCTGTTGAACTACGGTATTGTTCAAACTGGCGAAGACTCTGGAGCCGCATTGAGGAGGGCATGAACCTGAAGGGTACGCCTGCTCCCCAAGTCTGAATCCCAAGAAGGATAGGACCTTTCTGCAACCAAGATGTGAAAGGAAGCGCCGGAAAGGTCTATAGAGGTGGTTACGGCTCCACGGCGCAGTAGGATCCGAACCCACAAGACTGTAAGCAACCGAGACTTGCCGCATGAATAAGGAAAACAAACGGGACACGCCGGAAAAATTTTCCAGTGGAAGGGAACTTCCTTGGCAGACTGAAAAAGCCTGACAGGCCATTCGCAAAGACCCCAGAACTCTGGCCGGAGGCTGATTGAACCTGATTGGGGGGAACAACAGTCCAGCTCCACCCGGGCCCTGATAATAACTATACTCTGGGCCCAGGAACTGAAGTTCCAGTGGCCTGAAAATGGTACAGCCTCCCACCCATATGAGAAATACTACAGGGAGGAGGCTTGATTGCCTCCGTGAAGCTTAAAGCCTTCCCAATTTCTCGGAGAGGAGTAGGATGCATCCCTGCTCCTATGATAACCCCGAGGGTCAGAGCCTCTTGCCAAATGTCTAGTGAAAATTTTTTCCTTAGGTTTTCGTATGAAGCAAAGAAAACCCGCGGGCATTGCTATCTTTCCCGTGGGGGAGGCAGAGACACACGGGGCGCATACAAGGGGCTGATGTGTTGGCTGAACCCGCACACATCGAGGTGGAGGCTGGGAGGAGAGCTGACGGCTGTCTAGGGGCAGAGACCTGAAAAGCCTGCACCACCGCCTGAGCAGGGGCTCTTGAACTACATGAACTTCTTGCCGGACTTAGGGCAGGTCCCAGCAAGATCAGACCGTTTCTGCTCGAGGGTAGACACCCATGAGAACGGAGGCTCTGGGTAACAATAGTAGCCCCAGATGGGCGTAACGCGCCCACCTGGGAAAAGATTAATTCTCCAGGTGAAACCGTTCATAAGATTTTTCAGCTCAAGGCAGAACGGGCAAGCCTGACTTACACCTGTTTCAGCTTCCGAAAATTGACTCCGAAGCTTAGGAGCTGTACGCTGAATAAATTAGAAGCGTAGTCCAGGGTTAGAAGATTCACTGTGAATGTATCTGTGATATCTGTCTCCCGGAAATGCCTCAGCGATACATTTTCAAAACAAGCCTGTTGATAAGAGGGGCTACATTCGAGCACAAGGGGTAAGAAACAGGGCTCTCAAGAGAGCACGGTAAGACCCCACAGCTGGCGTGAACTTGGAATCCTCCGCCTGCCACTCCGTTAGAGTCCTCAGGGAGACGATGTGTCCAGCCCCTAGCTGAGGGCTCACTTATGGATCCTGCCAAACAGATGCCATGCTCGTTCTGACAGTCTGGTAAAACCCGGATAAGAGGATACCAGACCGAAGGGAAGAAATGCCCTTCCACCAACCTCCGTGTGCCCACACCCCGATTAGGAGGGTGCCTTCATGCTGGGAAGCATAAAGGAAGGCACCAAGATTCCCCAGACTGGAGGAAAAGAGGTGGAGATGTCCGGAACGATAGAATTCCAGAACAGAGCAGGACTTAACAGGTGATCCATTGACAATGAGTCTTGAGATTAATCTCTTGGGATTTAAGCTCCTGGGAAAGGGAAGGCATGGACCATGACGTAGATAGTTAGTTAATAGGTTGACAATGACCCTCATAACGAGCTCCTTATAAGGAGACCCGTAAAAGAGTTTTCAACAAAGGAAGGAGGGGGTAACCGCCTTGCTTTGCTTGGGCCGTGTCCCTTTCTACCTAGAAATAAGTGCTGAATGGACTATTTCACCGGGTGACACGGGACCCCGATCCAGAAATACTTCACCAAATGGGAAGATCTCAAACAGAATTCAAATTCAGCTGCGCTTCTTAAAATTGTGTGTGGTCTTAAGCTGGCAGAAACAAATTGAGCTCTTGCTTGAGTTGTTCCTTTCTTACCCTGAAAGTGGGCGGGGCTAGTCACCTACATAAACAAAAGTGTCGCTACTGCGAATTTCAAAATTTAAGCTGCCGTCGAGTAGAAACTTTAGGTAAGTAATTACTGGCTAAATTACTTACATAAAAATAACATTTTCATAAAGTTACTTATATAAAAATAACATTTTCATATAAGCAACTTAGTAAGTAATTACATAGATGAATCCATGCTGACAGGAGGTTGGATACATGGACATATTCTACTCCAAAACATTAAGTAATGGTAATGACTTTGAAACAGAAAAGTTGCTAGCAATGATATAATGCTTGTTGTTTCCTTACCTGGTAAGAGAGCTACTGCAGGTAGATACTGCCTCTAGTTGTTGGTCATCTTGACCTGTAGTGGCATGGTGGTATAGCCATGGGTCGCCCCTACTTAGGCGGGATATTTGCAGCGGAGGATACTTCTGATGGCTACCAGAGCTTACAAAAGATGCTCTTGCCCTGAGTGTAGTACCAGAATAAAAGCCAGACAATGTTGTCACCTACACTGTAATAAAAACCACACCCTAACCACTACAAAACTGGTGGGTTATCCAGGTACAATGTATCCCCCCTGCTCCCCCTGGACTCAACACCCTACATCAAGGCAAGGAGATACAGAAGGGAAAGAATATTCCCTATGTTTCCTCTCCCATGGATAATGGTCCTAAGGTACTACAGTCTTCAACACGGTTTCCACTTCTTTCAAGTAGTCTGAAGGAAAGATCGACTTGCACTTCCAATAGGTAGATTTTAAAATGGACGAGAGGGACATATGTCTAAAAGCAAGAGAGGTAGCAACAGCCCGGACCTCGTGAGCTTGCACCTAACAGGCAGGCAAGTCGTCTTCTTGGATCCAAGAGTGTGCCTCAGAAATCAAGTCTCTTAAATAACAAGATAGAGTATTCTTAGAAAGTGGACGAGAAGGGTTCCTGACAGAGCACCAGAGATTGCTAGAAGGCCCTCTGATCTTCTCTGTCCTTTGCAGGTAATATCTAAGAGCTCTCAGAGGGCAATGAAACTTTTCTTCTTCTTCCGGTCCAAGGATGCCCATTAAGTTTTTAATGGTGAACGAACAGGGTCAGGGCTTGGAAGGGTCCTCATTCTTGGCAAGGGATCCGAGAGAGAAGGAGCAGACTGCAACTCCTTGCGATAAACCAACTCTCTTGTCAATAGCCTGAAGCTCACTGATATGTTTGGAAGGCCAACGCAACCGGGAGGGGTCTTTCTAGTGAGATCCCTCAGCAAGACAGAGCGGAGAAGCTTGAAACCTGGACCTGAAAGCCACTTTAAAACCAAGTCTAGATTCCAAGAGACGCAATCAGACTTCTTTTGCTTAGACATATCAAACGATTTGATGAGGTCACTGAGATCCTGATTGGAGGACAGATCCAGACCTCTGTTTGAAGACAGAACTCAGCATTGCCCTATACCCCTTGATGGTAGAGGACAACAACTTCTTGGAGGACCTCAGGTAAAGCAAGAAGTCTCCGATCTGACTTACAGACGTTTCAGAAGACGAGACATTATGACGATTGCACCATCTTCGGAAAACTGTCTATTTGGATTGACAGATGTTGCTAGAAGACTGACATTTGCATCTAGCAATAGCCTCTGCAGCTGGTTTTGAAAAAACCCTTCACTCTGACGAGACTCCGGACAGTCTGAGGCATGTCAGGGCCAGAGCGGACAACCTTTGGTGGAACCTGAAGAAGTGGAGTTGTCTGAAAAGAGACTATTTTTGTGGAAGGAGCCTCGGGAAAGCTACTAATAACCGAAGCAGGTCTGGGGACCATTCCTTCTTGGGCCAGAAAGGAGCAACGAGGGTCATTGAAACATTGTGGTGGGAGTTGAACTTCTTGATCACTTCCCTGATCATACTGAAGGGCAGGAAGGAGTAAACATCCAGGTCTGTCCAGTCCAGAAGCATGGCATCCACCGCCCATGCAAGAGGGTCTGGGGCTGGAGAACAGAAGAGAGGAAGTAGGTGATTCCTCGATGTTGCAAACAGGTCTAAAGTTGGTCTGCCCAATAACTTCCACAGATCATTGTAGACCAGGGGGTCTAAGGTCCACTCTGTAGGAAAGACCTGCTTGTGACGGCTCAACTCATTCGCCAAGATGTTCAACCTCCCTTGAATGAACCAAGTGATGATCGTCACCTGGTTCTGCTCCACCCAGAGGAGATCTTTTGTGGCCCTGTAGAGGGAGAAGGAGTGTGTGCCTCCCTGCTTGCAGATGTACAACAGGACAGTGGTGTTGTCCATGTGAACTATCACTGTCTTGACGAACGTCAGAGTTGAGAAGGACTGGGGACCCAGGTGAACAGCCTTCAGTTTCTTGATGCTGATATGGGGGCTTCTTCGTTCCATGGACCACGTTCCAGAAACTTCCTGATTCCCTATAAACCTACATCTGAGGCATCGGAATAGAAGTCTAGGTCAGGGCTTAAAGGAAGAAGAGCCTTCCCACCCAGAAGTCTTCCTTCACACAACCACCATTGCAGGCCCTCTTTGATCTCCGACATAATGGGAAAAATGAAGGTGTCAGGTTGGGTCTTCCTGTTCCAGTTGGCCTTGAGAAAGAACTGCACAACTCTTATGTGCAAGCTGCCTAACTTTACGAACTGCTCAGTGGAGGCCAGAGTCCCCAAGAGACTCATCCACTGATTGGCTGAACAGGACAGGAGACAGAGGAACCTGCGGACCGTCTGAAGGCAGGGGTCGACCCCTTTGGGGGAAGGAAAAACCTGAAATGTCTGTGATTTCAGGATCATCACCAAATAGAGAATCTCTTGTGTCAGAGTCAGCTGATAATGATAAGAATGCCCAACTCTTGGGTAAGGAGAAGAGTTTTCTTCAAGTCCTCCGTGCACTTCTCCTTCGAAAGGGAATGGAGAAGTCAGTCGTCCAAATAAAGGCAGATGTTTATGCTGAGGAGATGGAGCCACTTGCCGAGAGGAGTGAGAGCTTGCGTAAAAACTTGAGGGGCTGTAGAGAGGCCGAAACAAAAGGCCCCGAAATTGAAGAACTCTGCCCTGGAAGATGAACTGGAGATACTTCCTTGAGTCTGGATGGATGGAGACATTGAAGTAAGCAACCTGCATGTCTAGGGTGATCATCCAACTGCCCTGGTGGATGGATGACAGGACTGAATGGTTAGTCTCCATATTGCCCTTCGTCTTCTGAACGAAGTGATTCAAGGCGCTGACATCTAGGACAAGTCTCCAGCCCCCCATGACTTGGGGACTTAGAAGAGACGGTTGTAGAACCCTTCTGAGTTGTGAACCTCTACTTCCTCTACAGCCCTCTTGAAAAAGGAGTTGCCCTCCTGCGAAAGGGCCAAGAGTTTCTTGGAGCTTTCCGAGTAAATAGTCAGGCCTCCTCCACTGTTTTGTTTATGGCCTAGTTGACGTCCGGCCTTCCAAGAAGGAGAATGTCACTCCGTTTTTTAGCTTCCTAAAGATACGTACTAGTCTCAGAATTCTCTTTACTTTTTATATTTAATTCCTTTTTTTACCTTCTTTTAATATAGATTCTTTAGCATTTTTTTATTTTAACTTTTGTAATTGTCATTTTACTGAGACTGTTTTTAACTTGTAAATCTTGTATATTTTACAGCCCTGATGATGAGACTTAAAGTCTCAAAAATTTGGCCAATAAACTTATGATGGTATGATGGCTATTTTCCATCCTTTTCCTTCTAAATCTCCATTCCAGATATATGTATGTATATATATATATATATATATATATATATATATATATATATATATATATATATATATATATATATATATATATATATATATATATATATATATATATATATATATATATATATATATA